>NW_025776736.1:0-122500 GCF_021130785.1 Homalodisca vitripennis
AAAATTGATATTTTTCCAGGACACTTCTGGACAAAATACCCAGTGGCGAGGACAGAGCAAGAAAAATTAAGCGCACAACTGACACAACTCTGTAAATTCTGTGATGAAAACATTGGCAACATCCATTAAACTTGGAACACACAAGCCGTTGTGGATAAGATCAGCAGTATCCGAGGCGGGGTTGAAGACTTGGTGAGTTGATTATCTATCATGCAGTATTTTTTAAAATTAGAAAATGTGATTATAACAATTAGGTAGGGTTTAGATAACATCGGACGATTTAAAATATAATTTATTAAACATTTTAAGAGAAACTGAAAAGATTGAGTTTCTTTATTTAAAAACGCAGAAAAAACTTTATTTACATCAGTCATTTCTCTTTGTAGTATTTGCCAAGAAAAATATTATTTATACACTATATTTCATAATAAAGTAGTTGGGATTTATTTTAAAGTAGGAATCAAGTACATGTGTGAAAATGTTAATTGTCAAATGTCCCGAACAACTGTAATATATATGTCCATTTTTGAGTTAACACTATAATTAGTTTTTTTAATGTTTTATATTGTGGTTGAAGTTTTCATTTTCACCAAATCAAAGCGTATTTGCTACTAAAAATATTTTCATTCTAGCTCATTAGTAAAACTTGGAAGGTTTTTCCACAACCACAATATTAAAGTTGTGAGCAAAAACTAAAGTTTTAGCATTTTGTCCACAGGCTAGGGTTTCCTTGTGGGGACTGCAGGAGCTGACTGACCGGTATATGAACAAGAGGTGGAGTCTGCTCAGCGAGTGTTTCAGCGAGGTCCATGCGTCTTTGGAGACTGAAGCCACAGACGGTACGGAGGCATGTGTGTGCCAGTCAGCTTCCACCGCATACAGCAACGCCTCGATGTCCTCAAGGTTGGTTGGAAACCAGTAGCAAACTGACTGCATCTGAGAAATGTATTAGTGGCAAGAATCAATTTGTTATGGTTCAACTGAGTACGTCTTATTTTTGTTGAGTTCCGTTTCATGATTATTGCTACCTAGCTTAAAATCATAAGTAACATACATTTTTTACAACCATTTAATTATTGTTAGTTTTGAAGGTGGTTAAATTGATCCATAAGAAATAAATTTATGGTTTTAATTCCTTATCATCAGTGAATGAAAAGTGTCACCCAGTAATATCTATAATTAGAAAACAACTAACTGGAATATTCTATTTTGCGTTCCAGAAAGCCAAGGGAGAGAGTGTCTGGGACTGACCAAAGATCTCGAACTGCTGGGAGTGACGCAAGAGCAACTAAAAGGATTCACTGAATCCTGTGGACATGAAAACTGTCAAACCAAAGGGTCTGGTTATTATGGCAACAACACGGTGACCTTGAAACAACAGCTGGACATGTTGTGCTACCAACTGGAGGACAAGCTGAGGCTTGGCCAGATGTTTGATAAGAGGTCAGATTAATTGTGTTAGCTAACTTTTTTGTTTACAACTAATCGTGGCATTTTAAACATTTTATGGGGAGTAGTGAATAGTTTTTAAATCCTTTGTATGAGATCGATTATGCATAGATTAGAATGAGTGTAAGCATTCTGTGTAGTAATGTTGTTATTATTTAAGGTCAACAGGTCCTTAAGACCAGGTGACCTCAACAACAGGTCCTTTCAGACAGATTGTTGAAATTCCTTTTATTGATGATACAGGGTGCTTAAGAAAACAATTTTCTGAGGAGCGAGAAGTACGCACTGGAGTTCCCCAAAGGCTCCTCCGTACTTGGTCCTTTATTATTTTTACTATTCATAAATGACATCCATCGAAGCGTGAAAGGTTCCAAGTTGTTTTTGTTTGCTGATGATACCTCCTTGGTCATCTCTGGTTGCAATCGAGCCGAGCTTGAAATCCAAACCTTTGTTCAGGCCAGTAATTTGCTGCAGTGGTTGGGTGAAAACTCTCTGTTTGTAAATACATCTAAAACCAATTTTCTTGATTTTGGAATTAGAAAGTCTGCTAAAACGTTGATTGAATCTCAAAAACATTATGATTGGAGAGTCAGAAATGTGTCCTTCTTTGAATGTTAATTATCTTGGAATTGTTTTGGATGATCAGCTAAACTTTTTTAGTCACATTGATAAAGTCACGAAAAAACTAAGCAGCTGCATATTTTTGATGTATAGACTATCCTGTTTTGCTAGTGAGGAAATTCTTTTGCTTACTTACTATGGCTGTTTTTATCCTTACCTTTGCTATGGAGTCTCTATATGGGGATACGAGAGTAAGAAAAACTCAATATGTTTTTTCGTCTCCAGAAAAGAGCTATACGGATTATTTTTCAAGTTGAGTCGTTCCCAGTCTTGTAGAGGTTTCTTTCGCAGTAATAATATCCTTACGTTCCCATCCATTTATATCCTTCAGTGTCTTTCTTTTTACAAAAAGTATCCCCACCTTTTTTCAGTCAACGTTAATCCAGCCCATAATTACTCCTTAAGAAAAAGAAACAACCTAATCCTACCCTGCCATAAAACATCTTTTTTTTGAAAAACAAAGTCTTTACTCCTGCATCCGCCTTTTTAACTCTTTGCCATCCTGCTTGAAAATTGTTGTTGATGATAGGGAATTTCAAAATCGTCTGAAAAAATTTCTTATTTCGAGAGAATATTACAGTGTCCGGGAATACGTTGAGGATAATAAATTGTAGATCACTCCTGTTATATTGATTTGGTCTTGTTGTGTTTGATCTGTCAGTAGTCTATACTTTAAGTTAGGATATTATAATTTTCTTGACGAATGCCTATGCATGTTATGTTTTTGGCAATAAATGAATTGATTGATTGATTGGTCCACAAATATTCACTATGAAAATAGAATTAATGTAAGAAATTTATATTTTTACAATCTTGTTCCAGAATTAATGTAAGAAATTTTATATTTTTACAATCTTGTTCCAGAAGCGCAAATTCTTTTAATTCTTGAAATGGAAAACTTTAATTCAACTCTTAATACAATTTTAGATTAGCCCTGCCAATGTTTGTTTTGTAAACTATTGAAAAACGAATAAAGGCCCAACAGAGTAAGCAGTTTTGTTATTAAAAAAAAAAAAAGTAAAGAATGTCTTGTTTTACCAGGCGAAGTTAGGGCTAAGAAGCCCTCTCTAAACACTTAACCTGGGGACCAACGGCTTAAAGGTGACTTCCGAACCACCACCAATGGCCGGGCAAGGCGGGCCGCTTGCAAGGACAGGATCGCTCAGCGGTCACCTGTCCAAACAGCAGCCACGCTCGGCGTTGCTTGATCTGGTTATCTTGTGATAACCGCTGTACCCACTACACTGCGCCATTGGCATTTGGTTATTGTGAGCTAATAAATTTAATACTGAAAACCAATGTGTGTACAGGCAGGAGAGGTTCCTGACATGGACAACGGGTGTGGGGCGGCGGTTGGAGAGCCTGGCAGTGAGCTGCGGAGAGCCAGAAGAGGTGCTTCGGAGACTGGAGACTGAGCTGGAGGCAGAAGTGGTGCTGAGGCGGAGAGAGGTGGAGTGGCTGCGGGGGGCAGGAGCTGAGCTGGTAGAAGCGGAAGGGCTGGAGGCCACACCTCGCCGAGCCGAAGTCAAGGCAAGAGTCTCCGCTGTGGAAGATGCCTGGGACAAGGTGCAGCAGATGACAAGTGCTCGTGCAAACAAGTTACGACAGATCATCGAGGTAATTTTTTTAATACTTGTACCATGTACAACTGTTATACTATTTGTTCATTAAAAAAAAATTAAATTCCAGTTTGTAATTTAAAATTTTTATTAACACTGTACAGTAGTATCAGATCATTATCATGGTTCCAAGATCAGACTCTATGTCACTTGGTAGCTACAGATCCTTTGATGAAAATTAAACTATTGATCATGACAAATCATAAATTACCACAAAGAAAAATTTGTTTTAAATTCTAGCAACTTATTTTTATTTCGTTGTTTAATTTTTCATAAAAGTAAAACTATTAACTTTAACTATTGCCATATATATTGGAAGATTACAGTTTACAAGCAATGCATAATCAGTCATGAAATACATAAACCACTAGACTGCTTTGATTAATTTTTAGTTTTTGTTTCCAAATTAAAAAAACTATGATTTATATTTCTATACTACTTTTTTACGCATTACTTTTCTTTTCCTATGTTGATTATTATTTCATTGCTTTTTTATACCCTAACTATTTATTCCACCATAAAAGTGGCTTTGTTTATCTTAATAAATATAATCACTAATTTTAATATTCAGTATTAATTATTTCAATTTCATTTTCAATAACTTAACAATAATTAGTATTACAACAAATAGTAATATTAAATATTTTACTAACAAACTAATTGTTGTATTGTACATTGAAAATAAACTTATTTATTGCAAGTTACTTACATATTAGTAAATATTTTTCTGAACAACATAAATTTTATCAAAAATTATCTGCTCTGATGATTGTCTTTATTTTGTGGTATAAGAACAATACTAAAACCCTAAACCAAGGTGAAATATCTTTGAGATGTTATTTTTAAAGTTTTATTTCATACATACACCCCACTAATTTTTGATTTTCCAATATTATTCTAATTATTCAACAAAATATTGTCCATTGTTATTCAGTAAAATGCTTGGTTATGAAATACTGTATATGCTACACAAAAGAACCCTACTGCCAGTTGGATGCATTTAAAAAATAATTTACATTAGAGATGTTAAAAAATCTGTAACCAAAAATAAGGAAGTAAAACGGTTTTTTAAATTGTTCTTGTACAAGAAAACAAACACTCAAGATTATTTCAGTACTGTTGGTCTTTAAGAGAATAAATCTCTATAATGAAAATATAGATAAAAAAGATTGCTATTATTCTATTATTGACAACAAATGGGCAAGTGTTATCACTTACTGATTAGAAAAGGGGCAGAGTTATTCCAGCAGGGAGACCAGTAACAGTCTTGTGTGTGTGTGTACATTCCCAAACAAATCTATTCTGCATTTACAATGGATTGTCATCACATACATGTTCAACATTCTAGAAGTAAGCCTGTCAAACTTTCCTGGATTATTTTCCAACAATTCTTCTGCACAGTCATTAATTGTTGCAATTCAATTTTCCTAATTTAATTTTTATAAACTTAAGTTTACAATTACTGAATTATTTTACCTTTTTTGTGAGAGTCAAAAAATCAATTCATTGATATTTCAGGGGATGAGTGTGCTGGAGCAGAGGATGGAAGTGCTCCGCAGTTGGCTGCACTGTATAGAAGTTCAGTTGGCAACACCCGTCATCCTAGAGACTTGTACAGAGGCTGGCCTCAACAAATGCCTGTCTCATCATGATGTTAGTATCTTCAAGCTACATTAATTTACACTAGTATTATTGTATGTGTTCAGGCTACCATAGTTAGAAAAAGGTTTTAACAATGGAGGTGTTGTAATTATACATAAAGTAAATCATTACAATATTTAGACTAAATGTAATTAGTTTGATAAATTTTTTATAATTGTCTGTGTAAACCAAAGCTTCTTAGTTTTTGTGTGTATCAAAATAACAATTTTAATTTAATATTTTGTTGCCTAAAAATTATAAAAACTCAAATGTAATGTTTTTTTAATTATGATTTAGACATATTAGGTCATTGTTTAAATATTTGGATTTTAAATTTAGGAACTGTGAAGATATATTTTCAGTATTGGTCTGCTGTAATTATACCTATTAGACTGCTTCACCTTGTAGCAAATTGTACTTTATTTTTCTTCTAACATAATATTTTTGGTATATTTGTACCATCTTCAAACATCTTAGTTCATAGATTTATACATCTTCAAACTTGATTCATTGTCATCAAATAAGTAGTAGAATAAATGATCTTATTATTTATCATTTTATTACAAATTTAATTTTGATTCTTTATACTTGACACATTTTATGACTCTAATGTTTAGACTTGCCTTTAAAATATTCAAATAAATTAGTTCACAGGATTTTTTTAACAACAATTTGTAAATAGCGAGTTTTAAAAGCTCATCCTGTTAACATAATCTTGTAAATCAGTTTATGTCTAATTGTACAATGACAGTGAGGTGTGAGTTGAGACTAATTAGTCTGTATGTGTGCAGGCTCTCACCAAGGACATAGAGCAGCACAGCGGACCTGTTGGTGATGTGCTGAACCACTGTGAAGTGCTGCTCAACGACTGTGACTCAGCAAATGTACAACTGAACACCGATGGCATCTCCACAGCCATGCAACTCCTCGAGCGCAGGTACAATTGTGACCTTCAATTATTTTTGTGTGCGATCAAGCAGCTTCTTTTTATAGAGTTTCAGTATTTTTTGTTCAACGGCATTCATTTTTGTATTTTAAAATGCTTTCCTTAGGAACATTTGTGTGTTCTTTAGATTTAAAATAGATAATTAAAATTAAAACTTATCTTTATTGATTCTTACACAATTCTTGCTTAAAAATAAGAATTTTGACAGAACTTTGTTTTATATGACATTAAAATAAATGCGATGACTAGAAATATGCTGTTGCAGGTGGAAAAATGTGTGTGTGGTAGTAACGGAAAGGAAGGCACGGCTGATGTCTACCTGGCGGCTACTGCAGGAAGTACTGCGGTTATGTGAGGAGCAGACAGAGTGGCTGCAGACGCAGACTGACACCCTCGACAATGTCCAAAGGCAGACGGACTGTTTGCAGCTACAAGCCTTGCCCACCCTCATTGGAGATGTTGAGGTTAGCATTATTAACAATCCAAATGTTGTCGAGAGTACATTTTTTAAGATAATAGATTTGTAGTTGAAAAAATTAATTATAAATTTTAATCAACTTTTTAATGACATACTATTACATTTTAACTTCGATGAAAATGTTCTTATAAAACAAAATGTTTATTTAAAAGTGAGAAATTATTTTTATTGCAATTAATAAACATTATTTTACAATCCAAACTTTCTTAATGTCTGAAGAACTGAACTAATTTTCCCGATTTCACTTTTTTATTCAATTTATAGATTATTAAAATGATGTAACCATTTAACACTCTTTGATTAATTTTATGTGATGGCAGAAAGTGATAACGGAGGTAGAGTGTCGACGGCCAGCACTGGACCTGCTACAATCCTCGTACACCACCCTGGCCACGCAGAGCTCACTGGACAATCTGACAGCGGAGGTGCGTGGGCGAATAACCGAGTGGTCGACCTTGCGTACACGGGCAGACGAGCTACTGGCCGTACTGCGTAGCAGACAGCAACGATGGCGCACATTCACAGAAACCCAGGGCGCAGCCGTTTTAGCTCTCACGGATGTTGATGTGCGGCTCACACAGATAGATCTACTGGAGACTGACAATGTTGATGACAGTGACCTTGACACGCACAAGAACAAACTCAAGAGGTTGCTGGTGAGTATAGATCTTTTAGTAGTTTTCTGTGCCATACATGGACTCTTCATCCTAAATAAATATTTCGCTTCCTGAAGAATTGAAGAATGCTGCAAATTCGGCTTTGCACACATCAATCTTTTATTTCATGCAATATTATATGCAACATTACAGCTTTAGCGTGAAAGTAAACATGATAAAATTGATATAGAAAAGTAATTTTTCAGAAAATATCTACATTGAGTTTTTTAGTACTGTTATTAGCAATTTTAAACTAATGTGCCTTTTAAGTTTCACTCTTGTTCCTTTGTACGTGTTCGAGTAGAAATCTATTCAATTATATTATAAAGGTCTAATGCCTATTTATTACTATATCTATATATATAAAAATGAAACTGTTCGTTGTGTAACAGCATCACTCACAAACGGCTGGACGGATTCGCCTAATTTTTTTTTTAATTTGTTCGTCTTGATCTGTAGAAGGTTATAGTATACTTTTTATCCCTTTCCCGATTCAGGATTCCGCCCCACTGGTTACAGAAATACCCGTAAGAAATGCATTGCAGCAAACATATGTTATTAAGTGAAAGAGTCTTTTCAAATTTTTAATCAGCTGTTCTTTGTAAACATATATAATGCGACAAAAAATATATTTATATATAAATTTCTTTACACTTATAGTTTTAAAGCATAGAGTAAGCTTAAGAGAAACGACAAATTTTGTTTAAACTGTTTCTGCAATCATAATATATAAAAATGAATGTTTGTGTGTTTGTCCTTTATAGACTCAGAAACTATTGGACCGATCACTATGAAAATTTGTATTTTTCTATGTAGAAGGTTTATACGCAATGCCCATTGATGTAACTAACCACCAGGCTGTACTGCAAGATATAAAAGTTATCAAAGCGCCTGCACATTATAAACTGCAATTACAACACAGTAGTTACGTATATTAAAATATCCAAACACTATTTGAAGGCAAAGAAATATACGGGCAAAGCTTAAGAGACGCGTGCGAAGCCGCGGGAAACAGCTAGTTGATAATATAACATTGTACATACCACAAAAACAACACGGTGTGTGTAGTAACTTCTAAACAAAAATAAATCGCTAATGTTGTTGAAATTTACAATTCCTCTATTAGAACTTGAAAAATATTACTCTATTCTAAACTGTGGTTCTCTTAAATAGTAAAAGAACCATAAAAACTACAATCACTTGAGTTAGTGGGTGTAGGGACTTCCTGTACAATTACCTCGTATTAGTTGTAGTAGTGTATATGCTGAATCAAAATATACAGTATAAACCAATGATTAAACACAGCATTTGATATCTTATGTTTTAGTTTGATTTTATGTGTTTCTTCGATTTTAATATTTTATGACAACCTCAATAAATGAATAAATGACTTCTTCAAGGCCTTATTCAAGATCATTGTACATTTTTTAAATCAATACCAATTAAGTATTGCTTATAAATATTACTCAACATATTTACATATTTAAAACCTTATATCTGATTAATAGCCATACTGACTAAACCTTTTTACATTAATTTCTAGGTATTAATCATTAAACATAGTAGTTTTGTGTAACTGGTAGGTGATGAGTTAATTAAAATAAATATTGCGGCTATCAAAGTTTTCTCACCTATCCATTACATTGCCTTATCATATCGAAATCCCACAAGTCAGTGACTCTGAATTGTATTCTTACAAGGTCCTGAAGAAGGAGCTGGAGAGTCACGGAGATCTGCTCAAGACGGCAGACCTGCTCGGACTGGAGGTGATGAATGGCTGTGTGCCTTCGGATGTGCCCAAAGTACAGCAGCTGGTCGATGAGTATCAGCTGTTGTGGAAGGACATCACAGAGCGCATGAAGCAACTCATTGATGCCACCAAGGAGGAGTGTCGCAAGAGAAATGTAATTGATTGTTTATACTTTACTTATTGTTATACTTATACACCTTCACTGCAACACAAGTCATGTACAGACTTTAGTACAGCAATAATAGTAGTAAATTGTGTTCACTGCTTTCAATGTCTTAGAAAGCATTAATAATAATCTTCATTTCGGTAAAACTGTTTCAAAAAAAATGTGTACATTTTTATTTTTGATTGTTTCAATCAAAATCGTTGAATTTTGAAGGGGATTGATGTCTTATCAATTCAACAAACACATCATTGTTCTGTCACTGTATTAACCCTTAAAATGTAGTTACAAGATGTGAGATAAATATAAAATCTGTGAGGACGTGTCTCACCTTGTTCAGATAAAATCATCTCTAATCTTCTAGCATTCCAAACATATATTATAGTTATTACTCTCATCTGGACAAAACTTCAGTGATAGTTTCCGTAAAAAATAATAATTAAATTGTCTCAGCCCACTAAAAGTTTGTAATTTTTATAAAAATTTTAAGAGGTAATACTCTATAAAAATGCATAATGAAACCAAATTAACTATAAAATTAATTTACTGTAAAAAGTGTATATTTATAGAAGTGTGCAAATTCTTTAAAATTATCTGGTTTGATTTGAATATAAAATTCCCCTTATCAGGACATATGTCACTCAGGTTTCCAGTCACTAGTAGTTGTTATCAAAAGTATCACTGAAGTGATAACTAGTGCTTATGTGCTTGAATCTATAACACAACATAAGCGAGTTGGCACGTTCAATATTTGTTTGTTACATTCTGTTCAAGATTGATTAAAAACAATGGTAAAAAACAGTTTATGATACACTATAATTATTTTTATGTACATTTAAAATTAAGGACATTGAAAATGTATGTTTACATTTAACATCAATAGTTTTTTTGAATTATTAAAATCCCTTGTTATTATATACTTTTGCTTGAACTTGTGAAGAATTATTGAAAATGCATGCAATCACAAAAATGTATTTTGTAAATTAATAGAACAATTTACTTTGGAATTTTAAAATTTAAAAATATAGACTGGGAAAAATATTGCAACAGTAATGATGAAGAAGACTTTCAACTGTGTTAAAAGACTACTATAACAGAAATATGCTCTGACCAACTATTATGTATTAACCTATTTGTGGCAGGTTGTCAATGAGGAGGTGCAAGTGGAAACTTTGAAGTTCGAGACGGATACGTCAGTGCAGGTGAATACCCTGCCAGCACCACTGCTGCGTAGAGACGCATACATCTACGAGCTACAAACAGCCATACGTGAGTGCAATGCCAACCTCGACTCCCTTGCCGCGCTTGATAAGCTCACCACACAAAGCGCTGTAAGTATCCCAAACACCTTTTTTAATTGAATATCATTGTTTTCTTCCAACTTAAGTTGCATTTAAATTTTGACAAAGTCTCTACCATAATAAGATAATCTAATTTTATTACGTAATTGTTTCTTATCATTTCTCCTAATCCAAAATTTAGCTAATAAATCAGTGACAGCTTGAGAATCCAATTTTGGCCTTCTCTACTGAACAAATATTGGTTGAAATCACTCAGAACTCGATAACATTTTAATTTTGTTTCTGAATAGTTTAATTAACACTAGTTTCATTACATACAAGTAAAAATTAAAAATTACTAAATTTTATATTGTAGAAAAATTAACATGGTTGCTATTGCGTATGCTCATTACATCTCACACTAGTTCAGTGGATGAGCTGCAAAACACACTTGCATCTCTTGCAGTATTTATTTCTTACTATTTTCTTCAACACCTGTTAATTAATTAAAATTATGGTACATATCAGAAAGTGTTTTACTGTCTCACTATACTTTTCATTTTTGCTTTGGTTTACCCTTTTGCAGTCAGGTAATGTGCTTATTACAAGTTCTCAAACTGACAGGTTTTTCATCAGAGGCATGTCTTCAAACAGCCAGTTCAGTTTTACAGAAAAATTCATATCATTGTTATTTATGTTCATACACAGCTTTTTATGTTCTATGTTATGTTTTATGTTCTTTTGCCTTTGTTAAAGAAATTAGCAGTAAAAAAAAGTATTAAAATGTTCTATTTTAGAATGAAAAATTTTTTTTTAGTTTAATTTGGTACAGAAAATGTGCTAAATTTTTTTTTTTTTTTTTTTTTTTTTTTTTTTTTTTTTTTTTTTTTTTTTTTGAGGCAATTGATTATCAGAACATATTATACAATTTTGTGTAATAACTTTGAAATTGCAAAATAAATTGTCTCTGTATTGGTGACTATTTCAGAACACCTTCCATCACGAGGTTCATCCATTTCTGATGTGAACATTAATTGGATTGCCTCGTCACCATGAGGAGAACTTTTTACTGCTATTTAGTGTTAATTTGTGGCCACTCGCTAATGCAGTATGAAGGCTGGTGGTGGAGCAGTGTGGATTGACTCTGGAAGAAGTCTGCAATCAGCAAGTAGAGACTCTGGTGACAAGTCATGTTTTGGTGTTGCAGGGCAAGTGTGTGGCTGCTTGTCAGTCCAGTGTGGACCTGGTTAGACACCTGAGTGGACTGCTGGTGGAGCAGTGTGGATTGACTCCGGAAGAAGCCTGCAGCAAGCAAGTAGAGACGCTGGTGACACGTTATCAGCAGTTGCTGGCTCAGAAGCAGGCCACAGACAGAGAAGACCAAGAAGCCAGGTGGGTGCTTTATCAAGAGTTGGCTTGTCTCTGTCTGGCCATGACTTTGGACATGAGTTGACAGCAACAGCATCCTATTATAGTTTTTTGTCTTTTGCATGTTCTCATAAAGAATTTATTAAATGGTTTTGTTAAAGTAAATGATTTAAAATTGGTTTTTTTTGGACTCCATGGTCTCCAATGAAACCTAACTCTAAGAATAGCTTTTGCTGATCACTAATTGACAACATAAGATTATCTGTGTTTATATTTTTAATGTAAGTGCGGCTGTGTGAATATTGGAATTTCGAAACAGTATACGAATGAATACTGATATGATAGTATTGGATTATTCAATTGGAGCTGATTGTATTTAGAAGAAAAACTATTATTAACTATTATTATTATTGTACTATAGAGCAGGAACGTACATCTACCACCAATGAGGAAGAAAAAAAGAGTCTGTGATAGCGATTAACAAATTTGTCATGGGATAGAATGGGTAGAAACAGCTATAATTGTAATAATTTTACTATATCTTGCCTTTGAAGTTCTGGAAATGTCTGTTGACTTGACTCCGTAACATGGTATGGGGACATAAGTCAGTATATGTTGGCATTGCTATGCCAGGCAGTGAGCGCACCACCTTACATGCTTGACATATCACACTACACACTCATTTGATTAAAAGTTACAGTGAAAGTAACTTGTGACTGTATGGTTATGATGCAAGTCCAGTAAAACTTGTTAAAGAAAACATCAATGAACATTTTTTATAACTTTAAAGGTGTTTGCCTTCATAGTAATTTCGTGGGTTTAGAATAAAAGGGTACTAAGTGCACAATCCTAAAATTTTCAGGAGGGAGCATCAAAGATTTGACATATCGGTTTGAAATTGTTTCAGGCTCAAATAACTTGCTTGTAGATTTTTTAAATGCTATATCATCTAAAAGTTTGAATTATTCAATTAGTTAGTGGTAAATGATTAAAGTTCTTTTAAAAAATTAAACTTTTGTTTTCAGTTAGAACCTTATTATTTTTAATATTTTAATAATATAACATAAAAAGGTTCCAAGAGGTAGTTAGAACTATTTTATTTAACTTTTTTTTATGTGCTTATTTAAAAAAGTTCTATTTACTAGTTAGAACTATATTAATCTAAAATATAAGCAATCATTTAATGTAAGACAGTTCAATGTACCACTTAGAACTCTATTAAATTAAATGAAATCACAATATTATTTTTTCCACCTTTCAGTCATAAGATTAATTTCTAATCTTATAACACCAGAGCATCATATTTGAATAGGTAAACAAAATAAACAAAAACTACAATTAGTATAGTTAATTTTATTATTAACAATGTCGGTATAAAAAATTTACAAAACTGCACTAATTAACTTAAGTGCTATGTCTATCACACCTGGATTGTGAAAACAGTAAATAAAAATATGATATTTCTAAGAGAGTTTTCAACACAATGTTTAGTGAGCATTAAGAATTACTTGATAATACTCCCTATCTACTATAGGCATAAATCTTTCCATTCTTTTTAAATCCCTCTTCTTTTCTGGCTTCAGCTTTATAATGCCTTGTACTGTTCCAGGTTCTTCATAGCTTATATATTCTGTTAATCTTTCTGAAGTCTTTCTTCTTTTTGATGTTCTCATAGTTGGTTTAATGTTGACATGCTTCATTTCTTGCCCATGTAATTCATTATACTCAACCAATCCAAAGACTTGGGATAGTTTTAGTGAACTTATAAGTGTAAAGGGTATCAGTTTCATATTGAGCTCTTTACTGGATGCTGCAAAGTCCAAAAAGTCATTTTCTGTCATCTGCAAAACAAACATAAGGATTTTTCCGGTTAACAATTTTCAAAATTCTCATCAGACTTACAGGCGAGAAAAACTCAGTACCACTAAACGCTTTTTCAATGTGGCTGTGAATGTTGTCTACTTCTTGGACAGCTCCATGACCAGGTGTTGAATAATTCATTGTAATCGATGTGAGTTGAGGATTGTTTTTAAGAATCAGCATCATAGCCCCCGTCATCATTTGATTTCTGTTTTGAGGAACACATGAGTCACTCCAAGTTATCAAGTTGTCGGTTTCTGGAAAATCTAGCAAAACTTTCTTCACAATTTTATATACAGCGCTGGCAATATCATTGCCTGTACGACCACCTGTTACCTCTGTCCACAGAGCACAGTAAACTTTCTTACCATTTTTTGTTTTCAAATGGGCAGTTAAGTTGTAAACATTTAATTTACTAAAGTAAAAAAAACTGCTAATCTCAGCTCTTGGGCAAGTAATTACATTTTGTAAGTCAAAACTTAATACAGTAGCATCAGAGTTTTCACGATCTTTATGTCTTGCTTCTCGCATAGCATTTTTCTCTGCTACATGAAGTTGGTATTTTTTCTGAATCTGCAGGCAACTTCTCTTTAAGACTCACCTTGTGCTCTTCACACGTGTCACAGCGATCACTTTTTGGAAAATGGAAATCCATGTTAAATTCTGTTAAGAATATTCTCCTATACATACTCTCTTTAATAATAGTATCAGGATGTTTTTCAACAAAAAGAGAATACATCTTAGAAATATTTAATGAACTGTCTAAATACTGTTTAGAGGAATTCTTTCTGCAGTAATGTGATTCCACAACTGGGAAGGATTTTATATGTATCCTGACATCATTTTTAGCGTAAGCAGGAATCACAGTACTTTTGTTATGTCCTCTTTGGTCATTTTTTGGTAGGTCAGTCTCAGGGTCTTTCTTAAGATGGACATTATAAATTGGTTTCTGAGAAATGCTTAAAGTGCTTAAAAAGAAGGTTTTTACAAACCTGGATTCTTTCATTGTTAATATTAAAATAGTATCGAAAAGAAAACTGACGTCTTGATACAGAGTTTTCAACACCTTTATTTTGTTTTCTGGCTGTTAGCGATCTTTCAGTAAGATTTTTTAAGAACATGTACTTCTCATTTTGCGTCTTTAAAGTATAAAAAGCCTTAAATACTGCCTGTCTTTCATCGCAAGTAATCTTCTTATTGCAAAAGAATTTGCAATTGTTTAGGCAGTCTTTTTTTGTTTTAATTTCTTTCTTATGAATTAGTTTACCTTTTTGATTGATATATTCTTCCCCTGCCTGGTGTTTTCTTTTCCTTTGGTTTATTTTCCAGTTATCTGGAGTTTGTAATCTTTTCCTAGGCTTCTTCTGGACAGGCAAGCTGTCAATATCATCTGGAGTGCCTTCAGTGATTGTCTGTTGAATTTGTTCGTCCTCAGGAGTAGGGTGAGGAGACTTGTCCGGAGTAAATACCAAAGTTTGTACTGATTCATTAGAAGAAAGTTCTGTGACAAAATCACCTTCATTAATGCTTTGTGTATCTTCTTCAATAATTGTAACTACAGTTCCATCTAGTACATTTAAAAAGTCTTCTTGCACTTCGTCACAGTTTTGATTTGCTGTTATGACTATAAAAATGTTCCCTTCATCACTAAAAAGTTGCCTATCATGGTTGTCCTCAGCGAGTTGGTCATGACTGTCCTCAGCGAGTTGATCATGGTTGTCCTCAGCCAGTTGGTCATAGTAATTATCCTTTGTGGTTTCATCATGGTTGTTGTCTGTGATTTCATCATGATTGTCCTCTATGATGTCATGGTTATCCTCTGCGGTTTCTTCATGGATGTCCTCCATATATTGCTCAAGGTTATTGTGTGCACCATAATTACTGGAATAAAGAACACAGATTAGATTAGGTAGATTATAAATACAACCTAGGTAGGTAGGTTATTGCGTAGAACATGAAAATGCAAATACGTACTTATTCTTTACAAATAGCCTATCTATATTTAGGTAGTTATTGGTTATCTCAATAGGAGTTAATAATTAATTTGTACTGAATTTGGACTGTTTGTGTAATTTCATGAAAATTATTGAAATCCTATATTAACACGACTTACATTTCTGAGTTACTTGGATCTAGTATGTTTACACATTCAGTGGGATATTCTTCTACTTGTTCATCTTGGATGTCATCTCCTTGTTCATTGGGATCACCCTTTGTAGGAACATAGTTGTTGTTTACACATTGATCAAGATTGCTCTCTGAACCAGCATTGCTAAAATCAAAGAAAAAATTCAGAACATACATGAATAAAACTAATGGAATTATAACCAAATGAAAACACTATAGACTTTAATAGAAATTTTGATTGATAAAATCATAGCTATTTGAATAAAATACACAAATTTAGCATTCAATTTGGATTCTGGTATATAGCCATTTACCAGTTTTAATGTTGTTTTATCTATGTTAATGGTTTAGAGCAAAACATCAGTATGGGTTATTTTAGGTTAGATTTCTTACCTGTCAGAAGTGAAACTCTGATTTCTTGGAGCACACTGATCTTCACTATCATCTAGTGCCTCTAATATTTCACTATCGTTTATGGAACTCATATTAGTTATAAAACATCCCAATAAATAATATTACAGTTTCTAGGAAAACCGCAAGCAAAATAACCTTAATACATTGAATCAGGCTTTTACATCAGCTGATAGAACCTTACTGCATTGAAAAAGATAATTCATTTAAATAACATGGTTCCATCTGCAAATGGAACCTTATTGAACTAAAACTATTTGTTTTTGGGACCAATATGGTTGTAAGTTGCAGTTAGAACCTTCTTCAATTGTAAAAGAGTGACTTTAGCAGATAGAACTATCTTATTTTGCTTATTATTAAATTATCAGCTGACATAAACCAAAACAGATGTTTAGAATACATTCAGTTTGTCAGTTAGAACCTTATTACACCAAAACCTCATTTTATGAAAAAATGTCAGTTAGAACCCTTTTATTCTAAACCCACGATTTATAGTCTTGTCACTGGTAACAAATTAAAAGTTTGAATCTATTGCCTGTTTGCCAATCATGAGGATGTTAATGTAATTTTCTACTCACATTTCTTTCTTCTACAAATATTTAATATATTAAATGGTTAGTTTGATTGAACCCTCCATCATATCACATTTTCAGCTGGGAACCATAAAATCAGTTCACTTATTTTTCTATTTATTATATTATCAAAATAACACATATACTAATTCACAAATAGCTCCTAACTTGCAGTAATCTATCATGATTTATTCTTACATATAATGAATAATACAAGTATTTTATATAACTAAACAAGTATATCAAATATATAAACTGTTTTACTTCATACTTCAATATGCAGATATCTCTAAATTTAAAATAAACAACCCTTATGTAATACTTTACTTTTTAATAATCAATATAAGCTTCATCTTCAAGATTATTACTTCAATGACCTCCTAAGTAAAAATTACAGTATTTTTTATTTGTAATGTCTGAAGAATCAAGAATTATTATCTTTCAGTTAGTTTATTCTTGGATTCAATTTAGTGTAGTTCAATAAATTAACTTTAAACTTACATAACATTGTTATAAATGTTTGAATTAATAAATTTAACAGACTGGTTAAGAGTAATTAAGAGTGAATACTGGTAAGGTTTCCTCACAATAACCTTTTGCGGAGAGTACTATAAAACGTTTTTAACACCAATATGGGATTAATTTTATCAAACACAAATTTTCAAATCAAGCATCACAGATCTAAGAAATATAACAAATAGACTTTACCCAGTGAAAAAATTAAATTTGTTCCTATATTGAAACACTTAAAACAATGCCACGTTTCTTTAAATCTGATACTTTTCATCTGGCATACTACATTCACATGATAAATAGGCGTTCTGTTTATTTTAATGATGTTTTCTCTTTGAGTTAAAAGTAGTAGATACTCGTTTCTGGATGTGGCCTACTGATAAACTGATTTCAAAGATGAAGGCACGTGATTGGCAATGTAAAAATGTCATTTTAAACGTACATTCAATTGATTTTGCATTTCATTTGAACACTAGTGCATCCAAATAATATTTGAACTTTTCATTGCCTGTAACTGAGCTTTTTTAACTGCAATGCACTGGATGATATTGTACAAGCATGATGATTTAAATTATATGAGTTCTATTCACAGTTGAAGTTAAGTATATAACAAAAACTGGGTAATTCCACTATGAACAATATTCTACTAGCTTTGAAGCCATTAACAGATATTTTACTAACTGCATATCTCTTCTAAGTGTGCTTACGGTGTGTGACTTTTCGGTTTGTAACTTCTTCTTCTTCTTTTCTACAGGTCTGCTCACGAGGAGTCCTACACATTTTATTGTATACAGTTAAGTGAAATTCCATAACTAGTGGATTTGTTGGTGTTTTTGATGCTGTTGTCTAGACATTAATACAGTAACATATAAGTCTTAACTGTCTATTTGTCATTGTGTGCAGATGAAATAGGTTGTTTCTAAAATAAAAATTTCAGTTTTGTACTAAACAATCACTACAACAAAATCTTATTGAATTACTCTTGTAATCTCTAATTATTGGGATCAGTTAAGAATATTATCAGTAATAACAGAGTAATATTTATACTGAATGCATGAATGTTCTCAGTTTATTCGAGGTTTCAGCGAGTTCATAATGTTCAAATCAAATTTCAGAAACAATTTCTTGATAACTCTTGGTTGCAAGATGTTGATAAGATTAAAATAATATAGATGAATGAAAAAACTCAGATTAACATTTAGTTATTGTTTTTCTCAATACTATCTTTTTATATTCTGATTTCATATGCTGATATGCTCATCATTCAACTATTTGTGCTTTTTATTGCTAATTTTTCATATCACTATACAAGATAAACTGTGCTATTGCAAATATACATAAGGTTAATGATCATGTAACATCCTCAAGGTGGTCTTATTTAACTAATAATCATCATCCATACTATTAAAGAACTAAAATTGCTATTAATTATTAATTAATATCATATATTGTTTGTCCAAAATATCGTTTGCACAAAATTCTTAAGGATGAATGGAAGTTTCTACCTTACAAATAAGAACATGATGCTTATAAAGTTACAAAATAAGGAACTGGGTTACTGGTTTTACCTGTACTATTCCCTTATAGATGGGAAGTGTCTAGTTTAAAAAACACACACAACCATAGACTCCTTATTTTCTAAAAAAGGAAATTCTATAAAATCTGGACTATGTACCTATACAAGATAAGAGATAATAAAGAAAATAGAGCTGGTTTAATTTCTAATTTTGTACTGACTGGAAGTTTTATTATTCCTTAATTTTTTTATTCCTCTCTTATCTGTCACTGGGTACATCAATTTTGGACAAATGATATTCTCCAATTTTTCCACATAAATAATATTATTGTCTTAGTTTTTCATCACTGCACTTACTTATTTATCTTGATACAGTTTACTTGCATGATAAATGTATAAAACAGATTGTGATTATTTGACCTGAATCATGGTAGCCCTACCTGGTGCAATCCAGTTGTGTTTAATGACAATTATTTAAACAGTCTTTGTATTTTAATTTAGTGTAAAATGAATTTGTATTTCATTAAGACTGTTACCAGCAGATTCACATGTTAAAATGTTGAATGAAATTTGCTGAATTGTTCAAGACTAACAAGATTCACACTTAGCAAGCCATTTAACGAATCGTTTTTATCGTACAGATAAAGAGCTATTGCTTTTAATTATGCGTTTAAATTAAATTAAATTAGCACCAATAAGGCAATAACCTATTATGGTCTTTTCCATACCATAAATGAATTGGTTTTATTTTTAACAATAGAATAATTTAAAACTTTTATTGATTTATATTACTTTATATTAACGATTACCGTGTCACCTGTTGTTTAGTGAATCAGGCCGGTTCACTTGCCCTCTGTGTACTCGCCGTAACTGGAAGCAGCTGGATAATGACCTCTGGAGGCTCCAGAAGTGGCTGGATTATGCAGAAGGCACTCAAGCGACACAACAAAGTCCTCCCTCCAACATCAATCAACTGGAGGAAGTCATTCAAGATTACAGGGTAAGTTCCACTTCAGTTTCCTTTTTTTGAGCATTGGCGAAACTTCTATAGATTGTCAGCCTGTTTTTTTTGCTTGTTCAGGCAACTCCATAGTAATGGTGGAATAAATTTTTGAGTTCTCTCTTTCAAATCATTCAAATGTTTTACATATCCTTCAAGGAATGTAGGTGAGTGTAACTTCAGAAATAGTCACTTAGTAGACCACCAAATTCATTTTGTAAGATAAATCAGTGGTAAAGTCTAAGTCAATGTTACATAGGTTTAGTATAACAACATGACCTTATCAATGTTTTAATCAGACCTTCATTTAAAATTCAAGATTCAATCCATCAATATTCTACTTAATAACTCTTTTTAATTAACTATTGGGATAATTGAGGGAAGAACAGACATTGAACCATCACTATGTGTTACAACAGAAACACGACTTTTGAGATCTGGTTTTGAGCATTTGCCCTCTTTCTCATGTGTAATTTCCTAAAACATATGGTCAATAGATTTTTTAAATAGGATTTTTGTGTGTATTTACTATACGTCTTAGGATTTAATCCTGAAGAAACTAACACATACCAGTTCTTGAAATGCTTTCATTGTCCTTACATAATGATGGAAATTGTCTGTTATCCTGTTATTCTTTCTTACGAGACAGGGTTTTCTGACAGTATCTGACCACATTTCCTCCCTTTTTTGACACACGAGGCTCCTCCTTTCTGTCTTACCATTATCTCTCAGCTGATAAACATGAGCATTAGACTCAAAAGTACAGAGATACTTTGGTAGATACTGGTTTAAAATTTGGGCACATGCAAATAAAAAAATATGTTTTCATAAAATGTAACAATTTACGAATGGAATTCCAGAAGTTCTCATTGAAATGTTTTTAAATTTGCGTAAAATAAGAATAAAACCCCATATAGGGTGCCTTTCATGTCAACATGTCAGATATTTTGATTTTTTGTTTGTTTTTGTTTTTTTAAATAATATATATGTACAAGTCTCTAATAAAAGCCCATAGTCTCTTCATTATGATTCTATCTCAACTTATGAGTAATACAACTTGGATAGTGAATCTGTAGACAGCTTGTGACATCAGAGCTGTGTTTTACTAGGAGTTTCTGCTAGACCTTGACAGTCACAAGTCTTTAGTGGTGTCACTGAACATTGTGGGCAAGCATCTTGCTGAGCACACAGAGGATGAGGCACGGGCTCACGAGATGACAGAGAGACTCGCGGAGATCAATCGCCGCTGGGACGCTGTCTGCAACACTGCTGCCACCTGGGAGACTCGGTTGCAGACCGCACTGTTGCAGGTATGACAACCCTACCTACGAGGGAAATCAAACAGAAAGAAAGAAACAAATCTTGATAAAGAAAGAGCACGGAAGAATAGAGGCAGTTGTATCCAAACTAATCTCATAAAATCCCCCAAACCACTTTAAGTGTGGTAGATAGACATAGAGCACTGTGTTAGTGACATACAGCACCTCGTATCTACTCATTCATCATATATATTGGTCGCTCTTTCTATACCAGTCTATCCAACTTTGTACAAGCCAGCAGAAATAAAACAAAACAAACATTCTGGCTTGTAATACAGTTGCTATTAGATTTGTGACTACAACCTACATTATGTCTCATTGTGTTATCTAAATCTTGAATACCGATAGTATGAAATTTAGCATTGCTCAGTAAAAGTAATTATTCTTAATGGATTACGTCCAGGTAGATATCATACAGCTCTTCTCCGTACATAGACCACTCAAGGATGTAAAGTATTCCGTCTGCAATATGGACAAGGTTCTACACCGTATGGTCATACAGTATGATGGTACACACACATTGATGGTAACTACGCAATTTGGCTGCATAAGCGTTAATACATAGTTTTGGAATAGTCAACACAGGACATATGTTATATAATTATAATTATTATGTTGACAGCATTGTTTTTGTGTGCAGAACCCTGAATTCCACGACACAATAGAAGAGCTTGTCCAGTGGCTGGAACAGACAGAGGTCACCATACAGCAGATGGAGCCTGTCGATGTGGCCGACGGACTTTCTGTTATAGAAACAAAGTACAACAAATTTAAGGTAAACTCCGCCCACTAATCTGTATTAGTTTAAATCCAAATCCAATCAGTTATTAAAAAAAAAAAAAAACACTTATTTGATTAGTTGTTTTAAAATTAATAAAGTGTAAAAATATACAGTTATACATTTTTGGATGAACTCTCTGAAAATTAACTCTTCACTTCTCGCAAGACACAGATTACTATAAAGTCGTATGGTTAATGTCACTTTTTTATGTTCATATATTTATAAATTTAAGACCAGTTGCTGCCAATTTGGAAATTAAATATTCTATTGCGTATTATAATACCCCACAACTGTAGCTTCGGAACTTTGCAGGACCTGCGCCACGACCTGGAGGTGTGCGAGCCCCGCGTACTGTCACTACAGGAGGCAGCTAGTCACCTGCTGCGTCACAGACAGACAGAGGCGGACACCAGTGCCTGTGAGCGCCTCACACACTTGCGCCTGCGACTTCAGAGCCTCACCAGGCTTACTGACTCGTACCTCGTCAAGTTGGGAACTGTGCTGGGCAAGGACCCACTCACACATACATCCCTCGCCACCCTCTCCCACGAGGTCAGTCCACTTGTCATTATACGGTTTTATCTGGTTTAAATGGGTAAATTATTAAATGCATATTTAAAGAGCTCATTTCTAGTTAGCAGAATAGTTAAAATTGATCTGTGTATAACTTATCTAACTAGATTATTCAAACAGATAAAAGTCAATTGTTGTATTTTTACAATTTAACAGGTAATGCGTTTATATAAGGAATATACTTATTTACCTACTGTAATGACAAACATACACATGCAGTAGCAGCAGCTACAGTTTTTATATACCTAAATCCTTGCCATTTGGTGGAGTTTAATCGAACTGACTGCTATAAAAATTGCAATTAAATCATAATGCCTTATATATTTTAATATTTTTTTAAATCCCAAGAATAATTCATAGAAACCAATAATAGTAGTTCATAGAACACATGAAATGAGATAAAACAAGTTCTCCTTATCTCTTAAAATAATTTAATTGTTAACACTCAATTTCAAATTGGCTTTTCAGTTATCATCAAAGCAGTATTAACGTAATGTTAACAGTATTAATTGTTTATGTTAATATTTATTTCCTTGTGCATAACTTATGTGTTTTTCGAATGCAGTATTTATAATATGCACTAAAAAGCAGTCAGGAATTAGAAATGTGTAAACTGGCTTCTAAATTATGATATGAGTATACTACTTAATAATAATCTGTCCTTTTTCTATTTAAAATTTCATTTTTTTCCTGCATAACACATTAAAACAAAACATTGTAAAATTGTAATATAAAAGTGACATTAAATGTTGGAGATGCATTAAAATTGAGAGCTGTGCTTGATTTTTGTGTATTGAAACAGAGTCTAAATTAAACTTTATCATTATGTTCATCAGCAGTGGTTTATGCATTTCGGCATGACCTTGGATTAGCCTTGCTAATCGTTTTTGGAACAGCCGTAAATAATCAGGAGTTGATTGTATTTACATAATCATGAAGTAAACTCTAGCTGTAACTAACTGTGCACTGCATATGCTTCTCAACAATTTATTTCAACTTGTTCACTTAAAATTGTAATTTCTTAAAGTACAGCTTAACTTTTTGTTAAATAATAAAAATATATCTATGTTAATATTTCTATTGTTAATTTTGATTAACAAAAGGATTTACATTTAATACCTACTAAATGTCAAAATAAACCACTATAATAGAAATAAAAAATGAATAAATGAAAATTAATTTAAACTTTGTTAAACAAAAGTTTTAAACAGATTTTCCACAGTCTGCAGCTGTCCACAAAAATATGGATGAATGGGTCAGTAATTAAAGCTAGGAGCAAAGTATTGTAATATTAGGGAAACCATGTTTGTTTATTTCTTATGTATTTTCTTTGAAAACAGTATTATATGATTTATGTGACATTAATTTAGCATAACTTGCTCTTGGATTTTCTGAACTAATGTATTTGTCAGGATGCAAAACTGAGACTTGAGATTAATATAAGAAACTAGTTTGTGTATTGGTGTGTGGGAATGGTATGGTAGTGGCTGCCAGTTTTGCTCCTAGCTGCACTCCTTAGTCTGTAGTTGTTGTTGACACGTTTTAATTTATTTTTCCTTTTTCTTCTTTCTTTGATCAGCTGTTGGACCAAGCCGCTGGTGGAACCGTCAGTTCTCGATCCTCCACTGACCAGCTACACTCAAAGTAAATATTTTGTTTATTTGTTTCTGTATCTTTTATTTTATGAAAATGGTCATGTAACAGAGTCGTAAAAGTTGAGTTTACCAAATAAGTGTATGCATGTTTGGGTAAAAGAGTAAATTTAAGAAATATTGGAATTGTATGTACTCCATGTTTTTAGTTTTTAATTTTCTTAAATTTATTTTCATTGCTGCATGCAAGTAAAACATAACAATTTAATATTGTACATTGTCCACCACAAATACTGATAATAATGCAATTACCTCCAAAAATGACTTCTTCACTAATATAAAACAGATTTTAGTTTGGTTTGATTACATAAAATTGTCTTAATAACTAGTTGGAATAACCATAATTTTTATTCTTAATATTGTTACAACATTTTTTGTCATATTTTTGTGTAAGCCTATCTTTAATGCTAGACTGAAAGTAAAATATTGACCTTTATAATACTGATCAGTAATTAAAAATTAAAATTTTAAGTGAAATCAAAAGAATTAGATTATCTTACATGATAAAAATACTGGTTTTGTATTAATATTAAGAATTCATAAATTGCTTAATAATAGTTCTTTGATATGTTTTACGTTGTTTAGCGCTTTTGATTTAGGAAAATTTATATTTTTAATTTTTAGAATGGAATTTAAAAGATCATATTAATTATTTTACATGTCATATTGTAATAATTTTGGTTTACCATAAGATAATGTTTATACTTTATTAAGGTTGTATGTGATGTGTTGCAGCTGTGAAGGCATAGTGGACACCAGCGTGTTGGCGCGAGGTTACCGTTTCCTGGGGCGAGTGGTGCGTGCGTCGCTACCGATTCAGGCGCTGATGTTGGTACTACTGGGCGTCGCATCGCTCGTACCTATCACTGAGGAGGACTTCTCGTGCGGCATATCCCGCACGTTCGGGCCGACCCTACGTTACATCAACGGCCCACCACCCATGTAGACTGATTCCTTCACTACTTGACTACTTCTACCGGCTATGACTCTATGAGATAGAACAAATAGGCTGTGATACAATGATACCTAACCTAACATTCTCGGATAATTTAGTAAAACTATTTTTTTATTTCGGATAATGTACCACTGACAAAACTTAACATTGCCATCTAATCATCTTCCAAGGGTAAGGTTGTTTTTTATTTAAGATTTTTATCTCTAGTTGTAGTTCTTTTCGGGGTCTGCTAATAAATTAATTTGTACTAATGTTGTAAATTGAACATGTATTTGTTTTGTATAGCTTAAAAAAGTAATTGAAACTATTTTGTAAAATTGATAACTATTTAAAGTGTATTGTATTTGTATTAGTTTACTTTTCTATTTATATTTTGATACGCTGTTTTGAGCTGACCATTTGTAGACTTTCAACTGATGTGGGTGTGTGATACAGAGGTGTATTTTTGTACGAGAGTCTCGAAGAGGCGTAAATATGTGGAACATTTACACCTCGACGACGACATCTCCCTGACGACCAGAACTAAACGAAACGACTGCCCTCACACAACTTGTAATCAGATTACACAGTTGGTTTTGTTTCATTTCTGATCCTACTTTTTGAGAGTCAGTCCCGGTCCTAAGGGCCATCTTTAGTGCCTGCTCACTAGGAGAAATCTTGTTAATAGGTTAGTAACTGTTAACCCACAGTTTGAAAATTAGCTTTTTCAATTTTCTTTATAGATATAATTTTTCCTATTATTAAAAATATTCTTGGATCTGTATTATTGCAGTTGTAGGGTTGACAAAATACAAACTACAAAGTTATCTGTTAGTTTTTTAAAGTTTTAGACAAATTGTTTAGTGCTTATGATGATTTAAAATCTGTTCTATTGTTGTTTTAAACATAAAATGTTTGTTATTAATCAAGAAAGATGTAGTTTTTATTTTTTCAATGTCAATCAACTGTATTAAATTTTATGTTATTCAAGAACTATATAAAATAAAGTAAGCCATAACAAAATAATGTTTGTATTATTTCCCTCCAACCTGCAGGATATCAGTAAGCCTACACAATCTCCATCTGACTCTGCTTTATAGTATACAATTCAAAGGTTTGTGATGTGTTATTATAGGTTATTCAATATTAAATAAATATTTCTTAGTCCTATACTAATAAAGAGGAGGACCCAGTAGTAAACTAAATAGAGGTTATAACTAGAAGTATTTTTCCTTACTTCATACTTAACATTTGAAACAAAGGGTTTTGGATAAGTGATAGGATCACCATATATTCAATATTATTATTGGTCATTTATTAAAGAAGCAACCATGTCTGTTGTTTTACTTTGATTATCTAAATTAGATACAATATAGCTTCACTGACAAACACAAGACATTGACAGTTCAGTTAATCTCAATAAAATCTTGAAATTAAAATACAATAGAATATTCAATGAGCAAAATGTTAACAATATATTTGTAGGTATTTCTTTCAAACTATATTTATTGATTTTTATATATAAACACTCATCATAACTATTTTCCCTTGAAGAGTTATATATAGGATGGACGTGAGTGATTTCTCCATAATGTAAAGGCTCAATCTTAGTAATCATAGTTTGTGAAGCAGCAGAAGCATTCTCTGGCTGGCTGTTGGAACTGAGATACAATAAAACATGTTATATCTGGCCCTGCAATACCCGGCACCTCCAGTATCCAACCTGGTGTGAGGTGATAAAAGTTTTGTAACTGTAAGCTTTACGAGCGAGGAATACCACACAGGTAAGCTACCTCATGTTAACTGGTCGGACAGGAGTGAGATGAGACTTTGTTCCTCCTTACGACAACCTCACTCGCAGTATTCTTTTTGGTGGCATTTACGATTAGTGGATATTAACAATGGCATTGACGAAACTGTGATATCAATGCTAATGTGTGAGCTTTTTGCATGTGTACCTGGACGTGGTGTAGTACCCACCACGTTGGGATAGTAACTTTTTCAGTAAGTTAAGATCTGAATTTCAAATGTAACATTACTAAATCTTATTTTATTTAAAATTAATTTGTATTTTTGACCTTTTGAATTGGGTGTTTTACAGTTGTAGCCAAAAAAATATACTGTCGGTTTTAAAGCTACAATTATAATAAACATTTACGTATCATCAATTTTAAGAAAAACAGTCCCAGCACAGTTTTTATAATTACAGGCCTTTTGCCTTTTTAAAGTAAACCGTAACGTTGGTAGTGCTTTTGCTCTGAATAACTTACGCTCTTAATGTAACAATTTATTTAATATATGACTAATGATATTCAGCATTCATACTGTTATACCTTCTGATGCAATGTGAATATCAGCTTCAGGAAGAAACCGGTTTGACTCCATTCAAAGGTAGTATGGTTGTTGGTTAAATAAATACATTTTCTGATTTTAAAAGTTCTTTATATTTAATAAATAATTTATTT
Source organism: Homalodisca vitripennis (assembly GCF_021130785.1). Classification (NCBI taxonomy): domain Eukaryota; kingdom Metazoa; phylum Arthropoda; class Insecta; order Hemiptera; family Cicadellidae; genus Homalodisca; species Homalodisca vitripennis. Next base: position 27,695 of record NW_025776736.1, read on the forward strand.
CCAAATAAAGCAAGTAATTATTAATAAAAATGAGAAATAAGCCAATTTGTTAATGTTGGGGAAAATGATATATTTTGCTTGTCACTCTTGCTGATTTATGGAACTGTTCCATTTAGCGTAAGGTTTCGATGGGTTGGTGAACAAATAGTAGCAGCCACTTGCACTGAAACATAGAATTATAGTAAAATACAATTTTGTAATCAACATACTGTAGGTTATTTTACCATAATGTAATGTCTCAGTCTTAGAAGTCATACTTTGTACAGTTTTAGTTCATCTTTTGAAAAGATGTTAGAAGTTAAAAGGCCCAGAAAAAAGTTTGGTATGATTTTTATGATAAGCTACTAACAAAATATGTTATATCTGAAAACTTTTTGTTTTTATTAGAAGTATAGAAAAACAAAACTACACTTCCATTCTAATGATCTAACAAGTCACATAACGTACATGTGAATATCAATGGATCAATTCTCAACAGTGTCTAAAACCAATTATAAAGACAGTTTTCTTATCTTGGAAAATATGTCATCAGAAAATAGTTTGTCTAACTTTCAACTTCTAATGGTATCTGATGATGAAGAGGTACACCTCTCCTTGAGTTCTCAGATTAGAAATGTGTAAATTTCTGTCTTATATGAATGTGTAAAATCTAAAGAAAGAAGAAAAATTATTTTACTGTCCAAAAGAAGAAATATAGATTTCCAGATTGATAAGTAATCTGGTAAGGTGATGCACACTAAAAACATAAATTAGCACAATAAGCAGATAATGTTATGTACAAGACGTAAAAATTAAAAAAGAGTGTTTCTGGTTGGTGAGTAAATCATGGAGATCTAGACCCAATCAGCCAAGTTGCTGACATCAACAAAAATTATAACAGTAAATCTAAGAGTATTATTACCTTACGTTGACATACTCTCCCATGACAGTTTTTATATTGTTTGTACACCGACCACTTTTGTAGTCATTCCAGCTATCACATGCTGTGGAGATGAAGCCTTTACTTGTAATCGATTCTGCAAAGTATTTGTAGGATCTTCTGTGTGAACAGACAACTGGAAAATAGGAGAAATCTAGAATATTTTATTGTCATCACACATAAAAATGTATTGATAAAGTCATAGTTTGATAATAAAATATGCCTAAAATATTCATTAGAATATAATTAAAATAGGTATATAAATTTAAACAATGGCCTACAAGAATATAGTTTATAAAATTATCTAGTACATAAGAAGCCACAGAGCACAGATTACATGAAAATACAATCACTTACAGGAATATACTTCTTCGATAGAATAAAAAGCCTTTTGTTTTAAACATTTAGACAATTAATTAGACTATATAGTTAAATGTTTCACTAACTGCATCAAAAACTGTTTTGGAGGAATATTAAAATCAAAATACTTACAGAAGTCCACGCCACATCCTGGCTGATGGGATCCTCCATTGGGGTAGAAATCAACATCACCACAGGGTTCGAAATAACCCACAAGGCCTCCTTCTGTGTGTATTACGTCCACAAACTCGGCATCTGAGGGGTCCAGTCTACCGTTTAGATCATTGGCCCAAAATAATGGTGCTGCCGGATCCAGACCTTTCAAAAACACACTTACATTAAATTCACTTAAAATGTATCCTTTTTTATAAAAAGAACTACTTATGGAATTCAATTTATAGTGCTCTATTGTTTGGTTAAAATGTTTCTAGGAATAAATCAACATACTACTTACTAACAGTTTTCAATACTAAGGAATATTTACATACTGTGGGGAAGTGTGAAACTGGCCTATGCTAGGATCTTATCAAATGGAATAAGGGGGAGAGTCCATAAAGTACAAAGTCGATGGTACTAATAAAAAATGCTACAGTCACAGACTGGATTTTCTCTAACTCAGATCCAAAGTCCGATGTCTTAGTCTTTCCGCAATGTATATCTAGACTATTGTACTTTTAATTTTTAGGAATACTATACTTTTCTTTTAGTAAATTTCAATAAATACATGCTGTACAACAGAAATATTTTACCAATTATTAAAAAACAGAAATGTTATTTTGTTTTTTTTATTTTTTAAACTGAATGCCAAGAAATAAGGTATAAAGTACTCTGTTGCCAAACTAGTCATAAGTAATTTATTAGCACATAACGTTTTACACTGTTACAAATTGTAATACAAAACAGGTGCTTCGTCATAATATAAACTTACCAACTAAATAACTACTAACTAAAATAATTGAAAACTATTAAAACATACAGTTAAAATACACAACAAACGGTTTTAAAATATTTATATGTTTTGAAAATTGGCTGAATTTTTAAAATATTCATTTACTGAATAATAGACTATCTAAGAGAAGGCTTTTAATTTAGTTTGAAGAAGTTATTTTAGTTACAAAAAGTTCTGCATGATGTCCTGGAGCTAGATTTGGTTAATATGCGTACGGTACTGCTTTTCTTTGTAATTTGAATACACACTGCGATTTATGTGACCATCCCCATAGTGTACTACCATACTTCATAATGGAGTGGAAATACTCATAGTATATCATTTTTAAAACTTCAAAACTCACTATATTTTGTAAAAATATTAATACAAAGCAAGTCTTTTTTCTAAAATTTCTATATGAGAATTCCAGCTTAAATGTTCATTCAAATTTATACCAAAAAAAACAATTAGTATCAGTTAGTACTGCATAGTTTTTTTTAGATGTCATCCGCTCAGGAAATAGTTTAAAAACATTCAGCTCCAACCATCCAGATATGCTGCTATCTGGACCATCTGATTGTCACTCTGTTACAAAGTTTGTATTATCAGTTTGTAAAGATTTGTATCATGTGATGATGAATAACTGAATAAATTAAACTCTTATTACACCATTAAGATTTTAGAAGAAAATTTACCAATGAATAGCAAAACCAATACAAAAGCAATTATATAATCTTTGGAAGTGTATTCTCCCACCTGATATTCTGGAGATGTTTCCAAACGCGACAGACTCGCCCGCTACTCCAGCTATGTGAGCACCGAGGCTGTGACCGAGGAGGTGGACTGTGCTAGGAAGCACGCCCACCTCGGAGACTATGAAATCTACAAACTTAGCAGTGTAGCGCCCGACTGGTGTGACAGCACTGCGAGAGAGAGGGTAGAACAACATGGCTAGACTTGCCCAGTTCACTGCTATTATGTTCACATCCTCAGCAAGCATGTAAGCTGGAATACAGCAACATACTTTCACATTCATTTTTGACAAAAATATTCATCCATCCCTTAAACTCAAATATGTTCTATTTTTGTAGAACATACTAACTTTTAATTTACTACTTAGTTAGGTTAGGGTATAGGTTAGACTTGCATGTTTTAAAATTAAATCATTTTTAATAAAAGAGAATATCGACAAAATTCTTTTAAATTTGAATGATGGCCAATTTAGGTACTTATAACTTTAACCAGTATAAAAAAAAATACAAGAACATAGTGGACATTTTTGAGATGGATACTGTTTTGATGGAAAGGACCAAACAGAATATTTCCACTAAAAGAATACCAAAATTCAATTTTTGGATTGGCACTACATTTTGTCTTATACTGTTTACATCTATAGAGAGAGAAAGCAAATAAACTTGTTCTCTTAATACTCTTAAAAAATTACAAAACTGCCTTCATAGTAGTGTATGTAGAGAATTATATTACTGTAGTGGGGTATTCTATAGAGTATAAATTACCCTCAAGAAGAAAGTTTTTAAAAACCCATCTATTTGAAAAAAGAATAAAATTTAGTGCAATTTGATAGTAAAAGGTTGACTTTTTTGTAAATAGAAAAAGTAGATGTAATAAACTTTACAATTACAGGAAAGTTATTTACTTGTTACTTACCTTCTCGGAGATATTGAGGAAATAAACCTTTGGGGGTTGCACTGTCTAACCAACCATGTATCAGTATTTTTGTATCCTTGGATACATTAAACCCTCCGTCATATAACTGTTGAGTATCTCCAATGTCAACCTTCACATATTGCATATCAGATTCTCTACAAATTAAACATTGTTAGGTTCTTGTTACATGCTATCTTAGTGAGAAAAATTGTATAGAAGTAAAGTATAACTAAGAGTGCTGTATTCCTCCATACCAGTATTAAAAGTTTATACCTCTAGTATTGAAATAAGCAGTTATAGATTTTTAAAAGAGAGATATTTGTAGTTTCCTCTGTTCAGGCGTGTGTGTAAAACTAATCAATATTTTGTCTCTTTTTTCACATCCAAATTAATGAAGAATTCTCTATTGGTATTGATCCTCATTTAGGTCATCAAAACAGTGATGGTGAGACCTGTTGAATAACATCTTTTTAATAAACATCTGTAAAATGTAAGTAACAAAAACTATTCCTTGGTTCTTCATTTAGAACATCCAATCGGGAGAGCCAGTGGCTTACCATACATATACCATCTAAAAGGTATTGTACTTTGTGTTAGTGATTGCACAGGTGTTAGTGATCTTGTTTGTGATTATTCCATTCTCTTCTTTATTCTATTTGATAAGATCCTCGCATAGGCCAGTGGCCAATGGGGATGGACTAAGTAGTCAAAAAAAAGGAATTGGCCTATCCTATATTTTAAAAAATGATTGAATTTACTATAGTAATGTAAGTGGCAAGTGGCTGTGGAGTATATGGGATTGATGCTTTAATGCAGCATATTTTCATTTATTGACAAGTGCGCACAGCATTTGCCGTGCCCCTATGACGGTCCATACTGAGTGACTCATTGACCAGTGACAGACTGTTAGGGAGTAAAACAAAAAAACTTTTAAATGTTAATAAACTTGTTTATTATAGTTTAAATGTATATAAAAATACATTGTAGATTGTTAAAAGCAATATCCTCGTTTTAAAACTTTGCTAATTATATGTGATACTGCTCAAAACAAGGATATATACAAAGGGCGACCACATGTTGAACATTCATAGCTGGTTTCTTTTCTTCTTTGTCCAGTTCGAGTAGTGTGTTTGCATGCACACATAGCACTGCCTGAGTAGTTTTCTCTTCTTTGGGTTATTCTGGGAGAGTGGCCTTATAAAATGGCGACCTTGGAGGCGTAGCGGGTCTTGTGTCCCGCCTCCGTAAAATAGTTTTTTAAGTTATCATCAGGTGCCACCACGATACAGGACTAGCAACACTGTACAGAGACACTATTAGGAACAACTGAAAAGTTCAAAAAATCTCCGCTAGACATCACAGTAAGTCAGTGAGAACGAATTGACAGTCATTAGTCTGCAACGGAAAATGCTGTGCCTCCTCATAAGGGACCAAACGGCAAATGCCGTGCGCACTCATTTGGGTATGTTTTGCTGCACTCGTCAACAGGTTACACACTACAAGATGGCTCATATGCATTTTAAGCATGTTTATTATTCTCTTGCAACGAGACTGAAAATTATTATTGTATTGTGGTTATCTATAACCACATTTCATTAAAATGCAACATCTGGCAAGGACTTAATATACTACCGTACTACAAAAGATTCTACTTTGACTGTATGGTTGATGGTTCCAAAAGTGAGTTTGACTAACATGGCTTATGGAATTTTATATAAACAAGTAGAAATGAATTTAACAATCAATAAATAATTAATTATACTAGTACATACATTAAAACAATCTAGTACTTATAACCAAAAAGTGGCCTTCAAATTTACTTTAATGCCTTTATTTTTCAGAAATTTCAGAACCCCACTCAACCGGATAGGTAGGTAGTACCTTTTGATTATAGTAATTCAGCAGGAGATGAATAATTTATACTAACATGGTGTGCTGAGGTCCAGGCCATTATTTCACTTAGTTCTGAGGTTCACCACTAGAGCTATGCCACATAACTTTGATTGTTCAAATATTTGAACCTAACCTAACTTCTAACTCCACAGATGGCAGTCTGAGCCCTTACTTAGCAGTGCCTCAGTTTATAGCATCAGACGAGTTATCTCCTGTCTAATTAAATCAATCAATGGTACAACTATATTATTTATAAGTTTAAATTTTTAAAAGTATTAAAATTTCCTTAAACGTTGAGGAAAGCAAAGCTTAGTTGGTTTATTTTATGAGTATAGATTAGCAAAAGTCATTTTGTAACCATTTAAAATCTGTAGAAATATTACAATAATTATTACTTACTTTTCTTTTTAGACCAGATCTCAAAACATAAAAATATTGTAAACTGTGGATTCCAAGCAGTGGCATAACTAAGGGGGGAATGAGGGGGATTGAATCCACACCAAAAGCCCTATCAATTTTAAAAATATACAGTTAAATGTACTTAGAATCAGGTCTACCTAATTCATTTAAATTTAGATTTATTCTACCCCCCCCCCCCCAGTGTGGTTTGCTCTTCAATCAGATTCAGCACCCTATTTCCCCTCCCCCAAAAGTCTAGTCCTAGTTACGCCACTGGTCCCAAGTGAGTTTTAATTTAACTACTTAATTTTCCCATCTTTCTCAGCCTTGTCAACTTAATCTCATTTAGTAATGATCATAATCTGTTGGAAGTTTTGTATTAATGAAACTAATGAACATATTCTTTTTTTTCTATCTACCTTGTACATAAGAGAAATGTTGTGTAGAGTGAAGCATTCTGGACATAAGATCGTTGCCACTCATCATAACAGTAACTGCACACTTCATTTAGCCACTCAGCAAAAGGATTTATAAACCCTACATCTGAAAATTAGTAAAAATAAAATTAAACCGTTTTTGTGTTCTTGATCTTATCCTGGTTAAAGTAAAAAATATTGCACAGTAAACAAATGAAATTTTGCGAAACAAATTTTTATTCTGTGAATGAAATCCTTTTGGTAGCAAAACCTTATAAATTAAAAGATTAAGTATTAGTTTCTGTGACTTTAAATTTAATTGTGTGTGGATGAAATTAACCAGTGTGTCTTTTTTAATTTAATAGTGTTTATTATGATTTTAAACATAAAGAAGCTTGAAATGCGCTCAATGAATGATAGTTAGCTACTATAAGACAAACCCAGGACCAATGTGTTAATTAAGTAGAAAATAATATACTTTTTGTTACACAAGAAAATTTAAAACAAACAATTTAATTTAGTTCACATGTCAAAAACCATTTCCAATGTGTTCTCAGGTGATCTAAGCCTGTTAGAGAGGATTAAAGACCTAATAACTGGATAAATAATCTAATTTACAAAACAATTTTCCCTACACTGGTTTTTATTCTGTAGATACTATACACAATTTTAGTTTTACTCATACATATTTTCTTTACATACGAAAATGTTTGAGATTTGAGATAAATGAAGTATGAAGTGTAACAGACTTATAGAAACATTTCTGATTCACCTTAATCAACCAACTTGATACATTGTACCTATTTTAACCAAGCCACGTGCTGTATACAAAGTTAAGTTCTATGGTATCAAAATTTACCTGTTAATGAAGCACATTTAAATGTTTGGAACTTATATAGGTTGAGCATAAGTGCTTTAAAGCAAGTATTTACAAGTGCATTGAGTGATACAAAACAATCAGTAACTCTATCTTTCTCAAGATCTGATCTCTTCTTCAGGTGAATAAATAACCTCACACAATATTGTTCTAAGTTTCCAAAGTCCAAGAATGACAATACTCCCAATGGGTGGTACAAGATTGTTCTCAGAATGGATGGTAAAACTGGTGGCCTACCTTCACTACTAAAGCTCCTTCCAGCCATTCCAAGAATTGTAGACGAAAAGATTACTACAATCTTTCAGTCCTTTGATAAGGAGTTAGAGAAAATGCAATCCATTGTAGTAAGATTTGCTAAAGAGATGATGAGAGTCCCAGGTTGTAGCGCCAATTTGATGAATGTCAATTTGAAGTGTGTCACCCCCACGTTGACTGCTGTAATTTGCTGAAAGCCCTTTACCTTGACTGCGTCTTTGTCACCTGTCACCAGTGACACGTTATTGTACCATGTTGCTCATCATGGTATTGGTCGCCATCTTGCCCAATGCTAGCTGCATTCCCTTGGTACTGCTTAAAACTTATTAAATTTGAATGTCTGTGGTGTTATCACCAACAACAAGTCTGTGTGTATCTCAGGTTTTAAAATATGTTAAGTAGTGATTAAAAAATTTAATATCACTTCATCACACTTTTTATAAAGGGGATATTCAAAGAAAAGTCAAACCAAGTGACCATGAGATTAATTTATTCCATGTCACACTCTCAATACATATTATAATTTCACTCACCTTGCAATGCTTTGATAATTTAAAAGACTAAAATAATATCACATCCTTCATTAAAATTTCAATACACTATACAACAGATCACTACTATCCCAGGAGAATCAACACAACCTCCTTGCTTCAAGTCTGGTGAGAGAAGACCGGATATCCGTTGTAACTACGGATACCAACTCAAAACAATACTCATTCCCTCTCTCGTTCAAATCAGCGTCTTCACGAATAAATATAATTTGATTCTTTTCTTATAATTGTCGAAATTTATCACGTTTACTATAATTAATCAATTTAAGTCTTTCTATTTTCTTTTTATTATTTTTTCAAAGCTTTTTATTTAAATTTTTAGCAACATGTGCTTTATGACGTCATCAATATACAAGTCATTCATCCCACAATTGGCTTTTCTGCGTAATTCTATTTAGTGCTTTTGTAAAACACGAATTTTGGTTATGTTTACTTCATTTTAATTAATCAAATCTTTTCCCGTATAAAGTTCAATAAATTTCTTCGTTATTAATTAAATAAATTTCAATTCCGACAACATGTGATTCACTGACGTCACAGTCTGCCGATTCATTGACGTCACAGTCTGCCAATTCCCCGCGAATATTCAAATGTCGTAATTTGACCTGTTACAGAGAACACTGACCTAAAGACATTATTAGTGAGTTAACCTGTTGAGGGCAGCACACATTTGTGTAATGTTATTCATCATACTCAGTCTGTTCCGAGCAGGCGAAAAAAAAAGACAGGAGGCCTCGGAAGCGTGCCCCTCCCAAACTCGGAGCAAATCATAAAAAAAATCACATGCCACTAGTGGGAAGAGACAAAAACGAGACAAGATTTCGAGTACAAGAAATATAATTAGTAGGTGGCAAACATTTCCATGCAAAATACAATTATGCAGCACCACGGTGCACCGCGTAACTTAAAAACTAAATAACAACAATAAATATAATTCCAATAATGACAATAACATAATAAATAAATAATATAATAATAACACAATAAATAGAAATTTGGTCTATAAATAACATATATCAGGTACGGCGGTGGTAAATATAAAGTTTTTAACAGGTAAATTTTTTATGAACTGAGGGGAGGAAAAAGGTTGTAGAATTTCTAGGCCCACTATTTTTGAAAAGTAATTTTGTTTCAAGTTTGTAGCCGAAATTAAAAAAAAAAAAATATATTTAAAGCCAATTTTCGAAGGAGGCGGGGGCTTAGTTGCCTCCACGAATCCGAATTAAAGATGAAATCCTCCCCTTCAGGTCATGTAACTAACTAAATAAATACTGGCTAGGTACTGGCCCTCCTCCAGATCTAACATCTGGCAGCGCTCCCTGCACCCCAGTCCTCGCAAGTTCAGTATAAGAAGTAAAAAAACATTTTTAATCCAACCTTGTTCCAGAAGAAATGAATGGGAGCACTACACTCCGGTTGGATGCCGGTCCAATAGCGCTGGCAGGGCGCGGGCATTCAATTTTTCAGTTGTTCGGGCAGACTCGCCGCACCAGTCCCGCTGACGGCACTCACGGGGACCCTATAGAATCCCAACATAACCAGTAGATATTCAGAACAACTTTACTACAACCCGAGAAATAATAAAAACTTAATTATGTTTGCCACAAAGTATAATAAACTATTTAAATTTAACAATTAAAAAAAAATAACAATCTGTAACTAACAGTACCTTTTAAGTATCAGAAGACTATTTCCCAAAAATACCTCAAGACACCAAGTATTAAAAGATACACTACTTGGTGACAATATTAAATATTACAAACAAAACAAATTTTCAAATATATAAACATTTACTTATAGGCTAGAACAGCCATACTAAATGATTAAGCGTGATAACAATTACTTGTAACTAAAATTCGCTGGATTTTATTCATTCTATTATAATAATTTACATTCTATTATTAAATATTAATTTATTGTAAGGCAGGCCTAATAATAAATATATAATTTACAAATAATAACAGAACATTATTTCCCAGATAACAATAATTAAATTATAATCCGTTCACGCTACTATAAAGCCAATAATTAAATAATAAAATTTAAATCATGAATGTTGCCACCCAATTTTGCACGCAACACAAAACACGAGGTAACAAAAATTTGCAAAGTCTGTACCGTCTCGCTTACACTAAATAAAAACAAGGTGTGTACACGGAATAAATAATTTCCGTTCGCCGAACGGATCAGTTAGAAAGCACTAGAGCAAAAATAAAAACTTAACTAGCATAGTAAATAAATTAACAAATTTTAGAACGTACGAAAGACAGGAACGAACACTTTGCGACACGAACACGTACACGAGGAACACAAGTTACAAAATAATATAAATAAACTACTTATAACTAATCTACGATAATATATGTCTGGGTGGTAGAGAGAAAAACCGCCAACTAATTAAGTAAAGAGGGTGAAAAAGACAATTACCTGCCGAAAGTAGTCGAGTTAGCCAGCCATGTGGAACGGGACGAGCAGTGAACAGACAGAACACAGTAGCTTCTCCGAACGTGTCTGACCGCTCCGAACAGTAGCCGGTGCCGGTGCCGGTGAACAGCTGGTCGGTAAACTAGTCAAGGTCAACCAGCTGACCTCAACCAATCAGTCCAACCAGGCAGAAAATCAATACTCAGACGGAGTGACTCCCCCACCGACTGACAAGAGTGGCCGAGGTGGGAAAAATAATAGACAAAAATAAATTGTCCAAACTGAGCCCCGGCTCAACCTCCCCCACTAAAAAGGGTGCAACCCCAAACAAAACCTCTCCCCCACTGAAAGAAGAACCAACAAGCTCTGGCACAGGAAACGGGAAGTCGAGAACCCTAACAGGAAACGAAGTCCTGAGCAGGAGGCAGACAAAACACGATCCTCCTGAAATTTTGAGAGGCGCCTCTCTTGGAGAAAGAAGAAAATAGAAAGAGAGTAAAACGACACCACAGGGAAAACCAGGGGTGATCAGTCCCCGGACACCCCCGCAGCCGCACCAGTATCCAGAGCATGACCAGAGGTATCACCACGGAAGGCCTTCAGATGAGAAACGTGGGCCTTCCGCCACAACCTCCCCGATACGGGATCAACCAACTCAGCAGTAACTGGGGAGAGAAAACGAAGAATCCGGTGAGGACCTGTCCACCGATAGCAAAGTTTGGCTGCCCGTTTATCCACGGCCGAACTGACCGGATGGGCCTTACAAAAGACAAGATCCCCCACCTGGAAGGGGTTAGCAATACGTCCCTTATTGAATTTTCTCCTCACCCTTTCCCTAGACTGTAGGAGCTTAACCCTGACTGCTTCCCAAGTGTCACTCACATTGGGAGTACCAGGCACTGGTAGAAGACTATCCAGACTCCAGAGATTAGACAAGGGATCAGAAGGAGGACGACTAAACATGACCTGGAAAGGCGTGGAATCATGACTTTCGTGAAGAGCAGAATTGAAGGCTAACTGAAGCCAGCTCAGGTTTTCATCCCAGGTAGTTTGTTTCTCAGCGTGATAAGCGATGAGGGCGGCTCTGAGATTGCGGTTGAACCGCTCAGCATGAGAAGGCTGGGGGTAGTAAGGAGATGTCGTAACATGTTTGATTCCATGCCCAAAACAGAAGCGATGAAACTCCCTCGACACGAATTGTGTGCCGTTGTCTGAGACGAAGGTGGCGGGCACTCCAAAATTCTGTAGAAGGCGGGACTTGAGTGCCTTGACGGTGAGCGACGCCGTGGCACTCCTAAGAGGAATCAACCAGCAAAACTTAGAGAAAGCATCCACAGCGACAAGCAGGGAGGTGTTCCCTGACTTGCTACGGGGAAAGGGTCCCACATAGTCAATGAACACCTTTTCAAGAGGCCGCTCCGCCACCTCGGAGGAAAGAAGTCCTAATTTGGTATTTTGTGCTGGTTTACTGACCGAGCAAAGATGACAAGCTCGTACTCTACCAGCAATGTCTCTGTCCATACTCTTCCAGATAAACTTATCTCTGATTTTAGCGATGGTCTTGTGAATACCTAAATGACCGCCCACGGGAGAAACATGAAAGTAGGAAAAGACCATCGGTATGAGGGCACTCGGCAGAACAGTCTTGGGACCACCTCCGCGTCGGGCACGACAGCAGAGGACACCCTTGGACAAGAAGTAAGGAGAGTGGGCTTCTCCCTCCTGGAGCTCACCAATGATGTTTGACAACTCGGGGTCTTGAAGTTGGTGAGAGCCAAAACTCTCAAAGGCAGCAGGGAAATCCAACATCACAGTCCCACACAACGGTGCTTGAGAATCAACAGGATCGCTGGGTAGATGATACATTCTAGAAAGAGCATCGGCGACGACGTTTTGGGTGCCGCGAATGTGCTGCACCCTGAATTTAAAGGCCGCAATTTTGACAACCCAGCGACCAATCTTCCCGAGTTGTCGAGGATGGGCCAATAGCCAGGAAAGAGCCTGATTGTCAGTTTCCAGCAGAAATTCGGAATGCTCTAGGAACCTCCGAAACTTATCCATGCCGAAAACGACCGCCAGACACTCCAGCTCATAAATAGAAGATTTCTTTTCCTGAAGGGTCAAAGTCCTAGATGCAAAAGCTATAGGTTGCCGAGCGCCGTCGAATTCTTGAGAAAGCACAGCTCCTACAGCACAGGATGAGGAGTCAGTCTGCAAGATGAAGGGCCTACTAAAGTCCGGTATTCGCAGCACAGGAGGTTGGATAATGGCCTCCCTAAGCAGTTGAAAAGCACGTTCTTGATCTTCACCCCAAACGAACTTTGCGTCTTTCCTTCTTAAGGCGTTCAGAGGGGCGGCCACCTCGGCAAAGTCAGGAATAAACCTACGGTAGAAATTAACCATGCCGATGAATCTGGCAACACCCTTGGCATCCTTCGGAGGAGGGAAATCCCGAATGCCTTGGGTCCTGGCAGGGTCTATAGATACACCCCTAGACGACACGAGGTGACCGAGAAACGATATTTCAGACTTGGCGTAAGACACCTTCTCCGGATTGACTGTAAGGCCAGCCCTACCCAACCTAACCAAGACCTCCTCAAGATGTTTAACGTGTTCCGTGAAAGACTCACTGTAGACCAGAAGGTCATCAAGATAATTAAAGACATACCTGAACTTCACATCGTGGAAGATGGAGTCGAGCAACCTAGTTAACGTTTGGGCCCCCACAGCTAGCCCCATAGGCACAGATCGGTACTGATACAAATTCCACGGAACACAGAAGGCCGTGAGAGGACGTGATTCCTTCTTCAACGGAATCTGATGATATGCTTGGTTCAAATCAAATATAGTGAAAAATTTGGCCTTACCGAACCAATCAAAAGCAGAATGGAGATCGGGGAGAGGCACTGAGTCTATTTCAATTTTGGCATTAAGTTTTCTTAGGTCAACCACCATACGATGTTTTCCATTAGGCTTTGGAACCAAGAACGCTGGACTGGCATACGATGAGTTTGAGGGCTCAATAACTCCTTGATCCAAGAGATCCTTGATGATACCACGCATAACCTCCATCTTTGGAGGAGCCAACTTGTATGGGTGGGAGCGTACTGGCTGAGTGTCAGTCAGACGAATTTCATATTCAATGAAATGGGTAGAACCGAGCTTGGGTGTGAGGACATCCGGAAATCTTGAGCAAAGCTCACGGAGAACCCCAGCTTGCTCCTCATCCAAGTGACCGAACGGGTCCTCAGGGGCAGAACCTTCCTCACACTCCACCTCACCAACCTGCGGTGTCGATTTGAAATTATCGGAAAAGGGGACTGACACTCGCCGATTGAATTTGAAATAAGACTGGCCCGCCTGAAGATCCAGCACCAAACCAGTCTTTTGAATAAAATCCGCCCCCAAAATACAATCCATACTCAGGTCCTGGGCCACAAGGAAGCTCCACACCCATGAAAAAACATTCAACCTTAAACTTGATTGAAGCCTTCCTCGAAATTGGAAGAGGGGAATTAGAAGCAGTCCAGCAAGTTAAAGAAGACTCCTCGGTGTGCTTCACTAAACCCAACCTTGAAATGGCTTCAAAAAAACGGGAAGAGATGAGGCTACAGGCTGACCCGGAATCAACTAGGGCCTTATGCACTGAGTCTCCCACTAAGATATTGATATAAGGGCACACCGAAGATGCTGTCCTAAGCCGTAGGTTTCCCTTTTCTGCTAGGCTCGTAGTGTCCAAACTATTAATCAAATTTTTCGCACAGGTACTATTTTTTTGAATTTTTTTCTTAGACCTCGGGGGAACTTCAGATAAAACCCCCCTTCGATCTAGTTTTTTGGACTAGTGCGATATCTCCTAGGACACTCCCGACGAGTATGACCTCGTTCACCACAGGCATAGCAGATGGGTGGATGAAGCCCACCAGAGTGATGTGGCCCATCCACGGGATTCTGTACGGCCGTGACAGCCCTGGAGGGCTGGATGGAACGATGATTGTTCCTCTCCGCCCTCTGCCGGTCGGCAAACTGCACGCTGCGCGAAGCAATGCACAGACGGTCCAGTTCAGAAAAGGTGGAAGGGCGACCAGCAAAAACTAGACGGGACCTCTCTTCAGGATTGAGACCCTCAAGAATGGTGGTGACCACAGTACTTTCGGGGATATTGAGCCTTAACACCCTATCAGTGTCCCTCACCTCGGCCACAAACTTAGCCAAACTCTCTCCGTTGCCCTGAGGCCTAAAGAATTTCTCCACACGGAGACGTTCCCTCAACTGACCAGGAACAAAGAAATCCAATGCCTCCCTATGAAAATCATCCAGGGTACCACCCCTCTGGAGAACTCGAACCAGACAGTCACCCAAAGGTGGCCTACAAAACGGAGAGATGACATGCAGGAAGCTCGCTCCCTGAAGACCAGGCAAGTCATGCAGTCGCAGGATCTCAGAAAGAAACCGCAGCAAGGCTTCAGTATCTAGACCATCCACCGTTGGTAGTCGCTGCAGCAACGGGGTAAGTGGGTTCGGAAGCTTGTGATACTGAACAAAGGATCCCGTCACCACAGTCCCCAGTCCCCCAGATCCAGCAGGCATTTGGGTCACAGGCCCCCGGGCCCCGTCCACACCAGACACCCCCGACGCCACGCCCACATCAAAATCAGCAACAACTGACCCAGGGATCCGGCATTCACCCTTAACAGCTGCAGCAGATTCAATCGCAGACAAAGTTTTTTCATGAGCCTTTGCCCCCTCGTCCCTCTCGAGTACAGTCAGCAGGCCGTCAACCAAGGTGACGCGTTCCTCCAACCACTCCTTATCACCAGAACTGGTAAGCTTGGCTCTAAGTAGCGACAGCCTCATATGTAGATGGGTAAGCCGGGACAAATACCTAGCCCTCTCTCGGCCAGTGGGCGGCGACTCCAACCAGTCCTCCTGACTATTCTCAAACGTCTCCAACTTAGCCTCCAAAATAGGCCTCTGCTTCTGGAACGTCAAATCTCTAGGCCAGGTCGTGTCCAGTTCCATATTATCACGCAGTTGCTTCCGCATGGACTCGCAGTCGGAACCCGGAGTAAGCCCACGAGCCAACAACTCAAAATGGAGATCCTCCTTCAACAAGTATTCAGGCACCAGAGAGACAGGCATGATAAATAAATAAATGACACAGACTAACAAGTAACACACACTGACTCGAAGTCAACGACTAACAAAGCAAAAACTAAGGCGACAAGTGAATAACTTAGTGAGACAACACTCTCAGCAGGGTCCCCAGAATTCCTGCCGTCCACGAAACACGGCAGCGAAACCAAAATACCGCAACAAAACACTACGCCGTACCAGAACAAAACCAGAAAAAAAACAACGAAGACAATGTATAACAAAAACACACAAGTAACAATAATCAGGAAATAAATAGGTTCACACACTTCCTGTCGATCGGCGGAAAATAGCACAGCGAGACGGCACAGGCGCAGGAAGTCAACTAACAACTTCAACTCATGCCTCTCACCACCAGTGGCAAAACAAACCCTGGGCCCGCAGAGGGTAAAAACACGTAACCACGCTCTGCTACCATTTTGTTCCGAGCAGGCGAAAAAAAAGACAGGAGGCCTCGGAAGCGTGCCCCTCCCAAACTCGGAGCAAATCATAAAAAAAATCACATGCCACTAGTGGGAAGAGACAAAAACGAGACAAGATTTCGAGTACAAGAAATATAATTAGTAGGTGGCAAACATTTCCATGCAAAATACAATTATGCAGCACCACGGTGCACCGCGTAACTTAAAAACTAAATAACAACAATAAATATAATTCCAATAATGACAATAACATAATAAATAAATAATATAATAATAACACAATAAATAGAAATTTGGTCTATAAATAACATATATCAGGTACGGCGGTGGTAAATATAAAGTTTTTAACAGGTAAATTTTTTATGAACTGAGGGGAGGAAAAAGGTTGTAGAATTTCTAGGCCCACTATTTTTGAAAAGTAATTTTGTTTCAAGTTTGTAGCCGAAATTAAAAAAAAAAAAAATATATATTTAAAGCCAATTTTCGAAGGAGGCGGGGGCTTAGTTGCCTCCACGAATCCGAATTAAAGATGAAATCCTCCCCTTCAGGTCATGTAACTAACTAAATAAATACTGGCTAGGTACTGGCCCTCCTCCAGATCTAACATCTGGCAGCGCTCCCTGCACCCCAGTCCTCGCAAGTTCAGTATAAGAAGTAAAAAAACATTTTTAATCCAACCTTGTTCCAGAAGAAATGAATGGGAGCACTACACTCCGGTTGGATGCCGGTCCAATAGCGCTGGCAGGGCGCGGGCATTCAATTTTTCAGTTGTTCGGGCAGACTCGCCGCACCAGTCCCGCTGACGGCACTCACGGGGACCCTATAGAATCCCAACATAACCAGTAGATATTCAGAACAACTTTACTACAACCCGAGAAATAATAAAAACTTAATTATGTTTGCCACAAAGTATAATAAACTATTTAAATTTAACATTTAAAAAAAATAACAATCTGTAACTAACAGTACCTTTTAAGTATCAGAAGACTATTTCCCAAAAATACCTCAAGACACCAAGTATTAAAAGATACACTACTTGGTGACAATATTAAATATTACAAACAAAACAAATTTTCAAATATATAAACATTTACTTATAGGCTAGAACAGCCATACTAAATGATTAAGCGTGATAACAATTACTTGTAACTAAAATTCGCTGGATTTTATTCATTCTATTATAATAATTTACATTCTATTATTAAATATTAATTTATTGTAAGGCAGGCCTAATAATAAATATATAATTTACAAATAATAACAGAACATTATTTCCCAGATAACAATAATTAAATTATAATCCGTTCACGCTACTATAAAGCCAATAATTAAATAATAAAATTTAAATCATGAATGTTGCCACCCAATTTTGCACGCAACACAAAACACGAGGTAACAAAAATTTGCAAAGTCTGTACCGTCTCGCTTACACTAAATAAAAACAAGGTGTGTACACGGAATAAATAATTTCCGTTCGCCGAACGGATCAGTTAGAAAGCACTAGAGCAAAAATAAAAACTTAACTAGCATAGTAAATAAATTAACAAATTTTAGAACGTACGAAAGACAGGAACGAACACTTTGCGACACGAACACGTACACGAGGAACACAAGTTACAAAATAATATAAATAAACTACTTATAACTAATCTACGATAATATATGTCTGGGTGGTAGAGAAAAACCGCCAACTAATTAAGTAAAGAGGGTGAAAAAGACAATTACCTGCCGAAAGTAGTCGAGTTAGCCAGCCATGTGGAACGGGACGAGCAGTGAACAGACAGAACACAGTAGCTTCTCCGAACGTGTCTGACCGCTCCGAACAGTAGCCGGTGCCGGTGCCGGTGAACAGCTGGTCGGTAAACTAGTCAAGGTCAACCAGCTGACCTCAACCAATCAGTCCAACCAGGCAGAAAATCAATACTCAGACGGAGTGACTCCCCCACCGACTGACAAGAGTGGCCGAGGTGGGAAAAATAATAGACAAAAATAAATTGTCCAAACTGAGCCCCGGCTCAAGTCGTTTTGTCAGAAGTGGCATATATTTAGAAAAAACAAATTTTAATTTTTAAATTATTTTTATAATATGGTTATTTACTTGTTTAATAGTGGACAAATATTAATAGTGACATGTTTTAAGACATAATACTCATTCACTTTGAAACAAACAACATTAAAACTTTTACTAGAATGGCTAATATTACAAATAACCATAATTTTAAATATAAAAAAAATGTAATCGTGTATTAACCACATAATAATATTTGGTATAAATCACCAATTTTCGGATTAAAAAGTAACAAAACCCGTTACTTACATTTGGTCAAACAGATTGATGCTGTATTAATTTACTCTGATGATCACTCTAACAAACTGGTTCGTAAAATTCTCCACTCCTTCATACTGTACCTCTACAACAACAAAGTCATTACTGGAGAAGCTGGTCCATCCACAACTCCTTGAATAATAAACAAAAATATTGAGTGTCAGTCGAATATACAGATGGGCTTCTTATTGCGGGTTAAAGCAGTCTGTTCTTCACTCCAAGCTGTTTTTTTATGATTTGGCAAGTCTTTAAATTCAGTCAAAGTCTACACTGTTACCTACCTAAAAATCTATTTTTCTTCATGAGATCTCATCTGAAAGTTTTCTCTGAGAATATCTGGTTTTAAGACGTGTATACCTGGAGAAAAAGTTGTTTTCTTCTATTTCTCTCCTTCAGTTCATCCTATGTCCTAAACACTTATCATGGAATACTGTTGGGGGAAATTGACTTGAAATACAAAATCTTGATGATTAGTGACTTTAATGAATAAAGTTATGATTAGAAATTCATGATCTCCATCAGTGGTATCCAGCCTCGTACGTAAACCAGTTTTTTTGGACAATTTTACTGGGGCCTAGGCCCTCGCCACATTTCTATTTGTAGGAACCATGTCAATGGTGGTGGGAATTGATGGGGCCCAGCAGAAAATATTTTCCGGGCCCCACCAAAGTTGAGAACGGTCCTGGTGGTATCATTAGAAACCCTTAACTAGTATGTGAAAGTCCATAATCATTCATATACTCTGGCACTCTGGCAATAAAGTATAATATGTATCTAACCTCATTTAAATTCAGATATCCATTACTTGTTTTCAAAATAAAAAATAAAATTCATTCATAAAATACAAATATTCTAATCATTCTTATAATTTATCTATTGTTTGTTTACTTGTCACAGCACAAGAGTCTTTTTACGTTCCGTTTTCCTTTTGATATAAATATACTTTTTTCATTCACAAAACTAATTTTGTTTCATGCAATAATTGAATGTGTCAAATAAAAAATGTTAAATAACAATAAATGCAAACTGTAAACTATATAGCTCTGTTTTAGTTTCTTTTAAAAATAACTTATGAAGGTATGCAAATAGTATAACTTTGATGATAAATCTTGTTTAATAATTATTAATCTAGTGATAAAGATTCTAGTTATGGCACTTCTAAGTGGACAACATTTGTTCATAAATAATTTAAATTCAAATTGGTTTTATTCTTTTTGCTTAGGTTTAAAGTTAGGCATATTTTATACAGTCTTATTCTTGTAATATTATATACATGAGTACATAATACAGTAGAGTGTACTTATTATGTTTGTTTCTGGCTGTTTTCCTAGCAAGAATTAAAAATACTAAATATAGTTATTATTCAAACCTGAAGTGGTATATAAAGTTCTGCCTTGTGGGAAGTTCTGGGTCCCATTCTTGGGAAGATTAAACAATTGACATAAGAGAACACATAAATAATATCCAGAATTCATCATCAACTTGCTTTCACAATATCTGTGTGAGAACCATACTTATTTTAGTTACGTTATCTACAAGTATCAGTACCGTAACTTACAACAAGAGTGTGCAAAAACACTTGTTTCATGGTTTTATCTTTTGTTGATTATTGGTTGTGAAAAAAGATTTAAACGTACCACAAGAATTAGGTGCATTAATAAAAAAAACCATATTGACATTCACAATCAAATTAGATTATATGTAGAGTGGTTTAGAACATCAAAGTTTTTACAGACATTACAAGTACTATTAGTGAAAGTGACATCCCTCATTGTGTTGTTGGAAAGGTGGGGGAAGCCATGAGTTTCCTCCCCACTGCAATCACACACTCCCCACATGGTGGATGACAAGGACGTAACCAGCGAGGGGGTTCAAGGGGTCCAGATCCCCCCAAATTTAAATTTTTTCAATTACTTTTTTAGTAAACAATTACCATTATTTAAATAATTCAGTGTTATTTACATGTATTGCTGAAAGATCGTTCTCAACAAAGAAACATTTCAAGAACTTTTTAAGGAACAAAATGGTGCCTTACTCTCTGTCCACTACAGGAAAATATCAGTTGTCTGGGCCCCCCATATTTTTTTCCTTACGCTCTTGGAGGATGATGCAAAAGGTCTAGTATGTGATATGATGATAATTTGTCAAAAACAAGCTGTACCATTAATAAATATGCTGTATATTTTTGTTCGTTATGACAATGGAGGACACAATGCAATTTTTTTGAAAGAACAAATAAATATACTTGAGAGTAAAGAAGAAAATAATCACTTGTTTTCAAGCAATCAATTAAATGTTGGTTATGAAAGAAAGAGCTAATAATAATACTGATTAGAGTGCACTTTAATTTATCAACATTTTACAATGTATGGCGTTGACACAATTGGAAGAGAATTTTTAAATAATTCATGATACCTTGGCATTGTCATTGTGGTTGAGTCAGAATTATGTAATATCTAAAAACTAAATACAAAAGCATGAATATTAAACTTCTTACACTTTACTTTGAACCAGTCTGTAGTTGTTAAAAAGAAATACTAGTTGTTTTGTCCATGCTTGACACAGTTAAAGATGTCAGACAGATCTTGCTGTCACATACAAGTGGAGATGACAGATTCGTATATATCGAGATCTCCTTAAGGAATTTTTAAGTTGTTAATCTCTCACTGAAATTCCCTTCCTTAAAGCTGAATCTTCAATCCTATTTAGTAAGTATTTCAATGCAAGAACTCTCCAATAAGGATTGTTTTTCGAATATGATGATCCACTAGCTTCTCAAGTGTCTTAAGAAAAAACACTAAGAGACTGACAAGTTTCAATGATTTGGTGGTTGTTTTGTTATAATGACTATGCTTTGGGACAAACATCACTCTACCATCAAAACCTTAGGTGCATTTCTAAAAGCTATACTCACCTTGAAGATTTCACACAAGATGGTGTAAAGTGTCTTAGGTCCTTGTTGGTGGAAGCAATAAGCCTTGGTACACTACTGGTCAAAGACTTTACCCCAGAAAGACTAGGAGCACTTGTAGAAGTATCACTGAAGAGTTAGTTTAGTAACTATACAATTTATAAATGAATCCAAGGACAGTTATGAGAACTTTCTATACTGTTGAAGTATAATCCTATTAACTTTTTAGTGGTGCTTATGAAATTGAAAAGTTATTTTATCAAGTTTTTGTCATCTATCTGCTTCTTTTAGGAATTAATAGTCCGAACAGATCACAGTTTTTCTCCCTTTGTTAAATAAATCTCTAATCCATTTATATATATATATATATATATATATATATATATATATATATATATATATATTAGGAGAGTAAAAACAAATTATCCTTCAACATAAACCTTAATGAGCAATAGTAAAGTTGTTCAATATGTTTACATGATGTGAATTTTCATTAATCAAGAGTCATTACATCATAATGCTTTGCATTTTTTCAAAACTTGGATGAATTTGAGTCAGTAAAATAATAACTTTAATTTGATACACAATTCTAACATGTTTTAAAATATTAAACTAATTACAAATTTAAGTATGTTTTATGGACCTTGGTGACCGCAATTATTGACAATCAAAATCTTAAGTTGATTTACGAATATAGAAAGATAATACATTAAGTTTTATATATTATTAATTATTTTTCTTTTTAAATTAGATGTGTTTATTTTATAACAAAATTAGGGCAATTCTTTAGATTTATGAAGAAGACGTCTTCCCACATCATGTGAAGGCCCACTCATGTTCCCTACAGAATGAGTCATTTAATCTGATTGTTCACCTTACAGTTGATTATTATATACATTATGTTATCACTATCTCAATGTCAGATAGTAAAAAGCTCTCTCAGCTTATAACAAAGGTAAACAACCTTAGCCAAAATTAAACTTTTTTGAAAAATATATCCACCTACAAAAAAATTATTAATTAGAAATTTATTAAATCAGTTAGAACTTTTCTTACTTGCAGAGTAAGGAAGGTTTTAACCTACCAAGAAATGTTCTCTTCACAAACACAAGTTTTTAAATAAAAATCACAAGATTTAAAAATTAAAAGATTTTATTCATAAATTAAAGCTTATTAAATAAATGGTTAGCTTAATTCTAAGGCAATAGAGTCATTCCATGCACCGAAAGGTCTTGATGGGTTTGTATGAAGATAATATTTTCCTTTGGCACTGAAACAACAAGAATATCAGTATTATATTTTTGTTTTGAGAATATCACCTTTCACAAAGACACCATAATATTAATGTAATAAATAAGTAACATAACACTTTTGCCTGTGCTGTGTGATGTGGTGTTCTTGAATTCTCATACTCGTGACTTGTGCTTAGGATTTATATTCTGTGCAGTGACAACGCCTGGACAAGCAGCTTATCTCCAAGCAGTTTTCAGATAAATTTTAACCCTTTTCTTTTCCTTTCTCTGTTCTTTCTGTTTTTTATTTTTGTATGAACCTCTCACCCCTGATGAAGAGAATAGATTGCAATACTCGAAACATTTTGTTATACCTTTTGTAAAATATAAAGATGGCAAATGTCCGAAATCTTGTTATTCTTTCAACCCTTCCATCATCAATAACAAACTTTAAACAAAGAAGCAACTTATGCCATGCATATACATATAAGCTATTCATATAGTATTCTGTTGTTTTATTAGTGTCTGAATTTGAATCCTGGAAGATAGATTACCTCTGGTCTACATGTTCACACCCAGCACATTTTTTGTATTGTTCATGCACCGATTATGTTTATAGTCATCCCAGCTGTCACAAACTCTTGAGATGAATCCAAGACTAGTGATTGATTCAGCAAAATACATATAGGATCTTTTGTGTGAACAGAATCCTGGAAAATAAAACATTAAAATTATATCTATATAATAATGTAGGAATCTTTTTATTTAGAACAAATAAAGTGTTTAATTTTAAAATTGGTATGATTGTTCTACAATTTATTAGTTTACTCATTATTTCTCATAAAATTTAAAAATAATAACATGAAGTAGTTATTTATGTTATTTCACATGATTCCAAAGTCTCCATATGAGTAAATATTACTTCTTACCTATGTCTACCCCACACCCTGGCTGAATTGGAACTCCACCATTGGGGTAAAAGTCAATGTGGCCGCAAGGATTGTAGTAGCCTATATAGCCCCCAGCTGAGTGTATCACATCCACAAACTGGGCATCAGTTGGATCCAGCCTGCCTTTAGGGTCAGATCCAAATAGAGGGGCAGCCGGATCCAGACCTACAATGGATCAATATGTATTTTGATCTAATTTAATACCATTAAAATAATGACACCTCAAAACCCTAAATAAATATAAACTTTCACTTTTTGAGTTGCTCCTTTACTGTTGTCAAATACAAGTGGTTAACAGAGATTTTTTAAATAAAAATAACAGTAGGTGATTTATCTTTGCAATGAACATCAGATTAAAAGAAAGGGTGTGAATGAACATCTAGTAAATGTGGACACTACTATAACTGCAGTATATAGTGTTAAAACTTTGACTACCGACCCGTCTATAATTCACGCACACACAGCTACTATGGTCTGGTAGGAAGTGAAAGTGGTAAGTGTCTCGATTCTGCAAAATATTATTTTTAATCTCATGAAATATTTTAGATAAAAAAAAACAAAATAATATTTTAATCACAAAATAATGTACAACTATTACAACTTAACTTATAGTCTAACCACAGTAATAGGTAAAATAAATACAAATGAACTTAAACGTTTATATTTCAAGTTTAACATTAAATGATAATTTCACTTTCCAAGTATCCTTTCAAAGACTACCACTATTGTTTACCATAATATGTTTGACTATATTAAAACTGAACACTTTTCAATAAAATGATAAACATTTTCTTATCATTTATGTTTTAATACTAATACTTATAATACATTTTAATAGAATTAAAACATAACCATTCATGTACATTAAGAATACATGAAGTTGGTCAAATATTCTGATGTTATGCCTTATTTTGTTTAGGAAAAAAGTTAAGCATCTACTTTTACAGACCCAGCTGTTTAAAACCATGACTTACAGACACAACACTCTTTTAGCATTTTGGAAGTTGGGTGTAATTGCTCATTACCAATATAAATTTAATGAAAGACTGTCTAGTATCATATTGTTAGTGTACAAAACAAAAACGCAGTGGGCTTGAAAGTCTGTACCTGTGATCCTGGAGATGTTCCCGAAAGTGACTGACTCCCCAACAACTCCAGCTATGTGTGCACCGAGGCTGTGACCGAGGAGGTGGACCGAGGCAGGGGAGACTCCCATTTCCAGGGCCAAAAAGTCCACAAATTTGGCTGTGTAGCGGCCGACCGGTGAGACAGCACTGCGAGATAGAGGGTAAAATGTTTGAGCCATTCTGGCCCAATTTACTGCGATGATGTTCAAGTCCTCAGCAAGCAGATATGCTGTATAGCGAGTTCAAAGAATCAGGTTGCTTTGCACAAAAAAACCATTATTATTAAATAAGTCATTGTTACTAAAAAAAGTTTTATATGAACAGTTGAAAATTTATAATTTGGAACAAATGGGAGAAAACCATAAAGCAATGAACACAACATCCTTCTGTAAGTTTGATTATGTAAGTGAATCTATAATAACCTTTTAATTTTAATCTCAATAATAGGGGGAAAACAGCATTGTGTTGGTACAAGAATCAAACTTTTGATTTTCAAAAGAAATATACATGTTGGGATTTCCCAAGTAAACGTTGTTTACTTTTATATGGACATTTCATATTATTTATGTTTTTAGTCCACATTTTCTTTGGTACAAAAATGTTTAAAAAACTATTTTTATTAAATGTTCAGTACTTGCTTATACTTATGACATATTTAGTAATAATGCAAGTAATATATCTTTTAAAATTATTTTTCTAAAGTTTGACAGATTTGATTTAAATTTTGGTTAAGATACTTACAGTGGAGATTCAAATATAAGCTGTACAGATAGTCTGATATGTATTAAACCCACCTTATAAGTCTAATTCTCATATAATCAATATATGTTTTAATTTTTAAGATTTTATGAAGCCTTCTAGTATGAAAGGGATATTGTAATATGAAACCCCTCATAGTATATTGTCAAAAGAGACATGGATAGTCCGCACTAGTCTTGCTAAAAATGAAGTGGACTGTCCATTATCTATTTGTTCTTGTTTGTGACTCAAAAACCATCAACAAAATTATAATTGTCTATGTTGCCACATTCTTACGACAAAAAAAATATTTTATGTGGTTATCATAGCAGTAAAGTATAATATTTATATATATACACTTGACTTGATTAATACTTGTGCAGTTTTTGATAATTTGACACTTTGTAGTACTAAAACATTGTACTACAGTAGTTATATATTTAGTTGATGGATTAACCTTCATATGCACAAAAGCCCTTTTATGAAAACTTTAATTTTGATGCAATATAAATGTATAATTGACCTAGACTTTTTAGAACCTTGTGATAATGTGAAAATAGTAAAATACAATGTCCAATTTACACAGAAACAAGAGAGCGATTAAAATATTATGTTGGTAACATATTCTACTGCTATTTAATATTATAAAATTACTAACATGATCAATAATGGAAAAAATGTATTCTGTAATGTAAAACTTTTCAGTCCATATATTGAGTGATTCCATAACTTTGACAGGACATTATTTATTGTATCCTTTGCACAAAGAGCCATCAATTAAAAAATAGATCATTCTTTACAATGAATTCCCACTTAGACAATTATATCATTAAATAAAATTAATATTTTGTACCGTAACTTACAGTATTCAAGATCTTCAGAAAAATCAACAGTTGCATTGTCCATCCAGCCATGAATCAGTACTTTGGTGTTTTTAGAAGAGTTGAACCCTGCTTCATACAAGAGTTCAGGGTCACCGATAGTTACTACTGTGTATTTCACATCGGAGACTCTGCTCAACAAAAAATACAAAATTTTATTGCTAACACCTACTAACAGCATTTAAGGTGTTGTTACCACACCGCATGTTGGTTTACACACCTAGTAATTGTGTGTAGCAGACTTTGTCATTGATTTAACACTTTGTACAGCTGAATATATCTAATATGAAGTAATGGTTTGTGTTGGTTATCTTGACTCTATATTTCATCAAAACCGAGTTTGTTAAAACTAGCATCATGCTCAAATGTATATTTTTCCTTACTGGCAACCCAATGACACTACCTCTATCAAATTCCAATAGAGCTTACTGATATCTTAAGACAATAAAATGTAAATATGTTTCAATTGCACTCTTGGAATTACTTTTTGCACTCTTTTTCCTCATGTATACAACGTTTCTAGTTATCAAACATGTCCTTATTAGGAAGGCTTACCCCCTTTTACACTCAGGGACAAAAAATCTTTTAAAGATAGCTTTTTTGAAGGTTTAATTTTATAGACAATTTATTATACACATACTTCATCTTTCCAGTAAACCTGTAGAAATTGGAACCAGGATGGCAGGATGGTAGACTGTAAAGGTTATGTGACAGCTGCTTACACAGAGAATGGAGGATGTATAGAAATATAATAGTTACAACTACTGTAAAATAATTTGCTGCCATTTCACACTGATAAAAATAACAGGTTATGAAACTCTTTCATGGTATCAATGCAATCTGGGTGGCTAAGGAACCACAAAAGATTTCGTAGACTGGTTTAAGTTTAAGCGTGAATAATAAAGTGAGAAATGCACACTCTGTGTGAGTATTGTAGGAACTGCTGTGATCATATGGCTACACTAGGCTGTATACGGGTGAATTGAGAAGTTAGCATAAAATAAAATAAAGTAACTCATTACAAATAGTTCTTTTCCAACGATTTCACTGTCTCTACAAATTATAAAGTGAAACTAATAGACAAGCATTACTACTTATTTTAAATGCCTTATTTGAGTTCAAACCATTAACAGATTATTTCAAAACTTAATTAAAGTCAGAACTCTTCATACTATAAATTAATTAATAATCATTGAATATTTATTGTAATTAATTATTTACCTTGTGAACAAGAGGAACGTAGTGTACAATGAAGCATTCTCAACATAGGATGCTTCCCACTCATTGTAGCAGTAGTTACATACTTGTTGAAACCATACTTCAATCGGATTTATAAATCCAACATCTGAAAAACAAATTACTTGGCTTAAAACATCACTCTAGATCAAATGATGGTTTTACACATAATTAGTTGCTATTACAAATATTTAAAATCAATCTTCTTACTTCATATAACATAGCTATGGTAGGCAGGTTTGATTCAATTTGAATGTTGAGTTTAGCTCCAGTTCCTTTTATTACAGAGTCTGGTATCTGAAACTCTCACTCCTAGAATCTGTCATAATCGTCTGAAGAGATCTAAACAAAGTCGGTGACGAAGAACAATTGACACGATTGAGTGTTCCTGTTGAGACAGTGAGACTACCGCTTCACCTATTTATAGGTGTCTCTGATGTCGAAATGACATAAAGGTTCATTTTGAGATTCTTCGTCACCAACTTTCTTTGCATCTCTTCAAACGAACATGACTCCAGATTCCAGGAGTCAAGTCTGAGACAGCATCAGATACCAGATACTGCAATAAAAGAAAGGTGAACTGGAGTTTAAACTCAACATTAAAATTTTCTTACTTGTTTTAGTTTTAAGAGATAAAATTTCTATTTTATAGTATATTTTTAACTCTTTTACGTAAGTGGGACATAACTTTTTGATAATTGATACTACCAATTTTGATAATGACTTGTAAAAAAAGTTAATCAAAATAAAACTGAAGAAGGGGTAATATTTTGCAGTTTTACGCCTTCTTGAAGACTGGATATGTTTGGTAAAAAAACCACTCTTCTTCTTATCATATTCACTCTTCCAGCATTCTCAGCGAGTTGTTTCTTTTTGGTCTCCCTTTTCCCATTTTACTACCATGTATCTCCACTACAAAATTGTCCTCTCCTATCTTCTCCACATTTCCAAACCACTTCAGCTTTTTCCTCTGGAATTTTTCCACATTGCTTCTCCAATGTAGCTTGTACTTACTTTCTATGTATTTTTAAATCTCCCTAAACGATGCCTCTTCATTAATTTCATACCTCAACTCCTTCATTATCTTATCTAACATGTATACAAAGTGCACATCCTTGTCTCAATCCATGACTACTTAAGCCAACCTATTTACTCTAAACTACCCTTAAACGGTTTCCATTATCACTGTACAACTCTGACTCTGTCTACTATATTTCTCTTAATCCTTTTCTCTGTCAAGGTCTCCCATAAATCCCCCTATTTACACTTCCATAGACCTTCATTAGGACAGAAGGAAGTAAAAAATAAATATAATCAAAAACTATATTTTATAGAACTACCTATAAACAAGTTTTCTCAATATAAAAGTAAAATTGAATTTATAAAAATATAACAGTTCTAAAACATAAAAAATTAGTAATTGTTGTATCTTTCTAATTAAGTTTATGTGTATTACTTCCACTAACAAGGGGACCGAAATCTGTAACTGCTTATACTAATCAAAATCTCAAATTTTAATTTTATACATGGTGAGGTAATGTTGTTTGTTTCTTTATTAGTTTAGAAAGCTGCGTAAAAGCAAGTTGAATTCTTGTACTGCACTGTGATATATGATTGTAGTAACAGAGTCAAGTCAAAAGATCTTTATTCATTTTTTTACAAATGTATAGAAATGAATGGTGTGAGATGTAATATAACTCACAAGTCACTGTTCCTAACATTTTTATATATTCTAAGAAGAAATTATTATAATTATTCTATCGTGGAATCAAAATAATTATATATTATTTAAGTTTTAAAATTATACATATACTATTTTTATTGCACAAACGGATGGACCAATACATAAATTGAAATATTAAAGTAAATCCTTTAACTGGAGGTGGAAAATTCCTCAAAGGAAATATTAACTAGACTGCTAAATTAATTAAATATTCTTTAAATAGTTTTTTTAATTTTTATTGGTTTGAATAGTTTGCGATATTATTTGAAATTAATTTTTAAAACTTATTCCCCATGTACATAGCAAAACGACAATGTCGTGACTTAGTCTACAGCATCAAGGTATTTGCACAAACCATGTTATTATTTATATACCACAAATGTAATCATATCTATAAAGGTACCTTCTAGAGAACGTCAATAATGTACACTATTGCACACACAGCGAGTAACTTGCTCAGGCTGTAGCGAAAATACAGGGAGAGTGAGTAGGGGGTTAGTCCCCTCCAGAGCCAAAATTAAGAATTGAAACCCACATACTTATACACTTAGAACTTTATTTTAGCTTTTTATAGTTTGCTTAGCAATAAGCCGTTTAGTAATGTTTTCATAAATTATGGCATGAATTACTAAAATGTAGTTGAGGAGGAGGGTAACCCTAAGCATGTGTAGACATCACATTTTAAACCATCCCCTCTATTCAAGGATCCCATATAGCTAAACTGTATTCTAGCATCTGCTACAATCTAAGACAACTCATTATTTTATAAAATTAAAAATGTAACTAGATTTAAAAATAATAAAAACTCAAATTTGTAATATAAATTTTATTTGCTATGACTTATATGGGGGCTAATTTGTAACTTTATTATGATTTGAGTTTCTGATTTCTGAATTTTTAAGTAAATGATAACAAATTAATTTTTCATATAAAGTTAGTAATTAGAAGGACTTACCAGAATGGTTGGTATATTCATTTTCACCTAGGGTTTTTTGAGTGTTGTTTATTGGGAGATCATAAAAGAGTTGGCATGTAATAACACATATATAGAAGAAGAAAATCATCTTGAATGAGAAGCTGTCGTAACATCACAGATTTTATCTACAAGAGCTCTGTACTCAATTCAATCATTGAACTATTCTGTCTTGACTACATCTATTTATTAAAAATATTGAATTATCAACACATTCTTAGAATCATTCTGTCAATTCAGTGTTGGCCCCTCTTGTTTTGCAACCAGATAAGAATTATCTGAATTTTTATCAATTATTTTTTTCCTAAATTAGAAACAAGCAATAATAATTTATTGTTTTAGTTTTTTAATCTACTCAATCAACAGATCAAGTACTGGAACAGTATGTATTAAGGATCAAGAATAAATTGGTAATTTAGCAAATCACTTTTTTAAGTACTACTGCACATATTTTCAAAGCCTGTTTGTTTCTGCACTGGGTTTGTTTACTCTTAAAGTATTTAGACACTTGAAACTTATTCTGAACAACTGAAAATAGAATGAAAATTTTTTATGCTGGCAAAATTTGCTTTTTTATATTCACAAGATGTGTCTATGGAAAGTAAGTACCATTATACAATAAAAATACAATACTTTTTAAGATTTTTTCAAAATAATTTCATTTTTAGATGAAAGGTTGTACTATTTTTCAACATGGTTTCCATAATTTTTAGGCACTTGCCATAATTTTGTTTCATGTGCACTCTTGGTTTTAATGTGGGTGAGTGAACTACTCCCAACTGAACTGTTTTCAATTATCCTTTGAGCAATTTTGAAACATCTATGGATAATTATGAAACCTGGCAGGAACATAGCTTGTGACAACTATGAGCCTGGGTGTATAATTTTACACAAAACATTTCTTGACACTTGTGTAAATTCATCTGAAAGCATTTTCAATGTGAATCGTGTGTTCTCCTTAATTTTCTCATCCACTCACATAAACAAATTATCCCCTTGGAGGATTCACTTCTGACTTAGTTGAACATACGCCGGGCACAGCAAAAACCAATGTGTCACTTAAATCTGGGCAACCTTACAGATGTCCAGGAGTGCACATTATTGTACAATGTATTTATGTCCTTTATTTCATACTGCACATTTTTCAGATCACAAGAGTTGCAGGATTATTATTAGTCCCTCTATTTAAATAAAAAAGCTTTTTAATTCATTAAAAGAAATATTAAGATATTGTTATGAAATGGTGATTGAATAACTTTTATGTCATTTATGACAATAGTATGGTTGAACTAGCAAGCATATTACTCATTCCTCCTAGTTTTTAGTCTTAAATTTTTGTTACAAAAAAAATAAAAATAAGCATATACTAAATACTAAATGTTCACACACAAAATTGTCGAACTAATGGTTGACAATAGTTGACAATATTGTAATTTTACTTTCTTAAAAAATATAAATTATTAATATTTCATTGCAGAGTGTTAAAAATAGCTCCTTAGAAAAATATGCAGTAAAACTCACAGAAATACAATATTATAAATTAAATTAATCTATTGAACATCAAAACATTGAGGAGCTACTGCGAAGTGATTGTTTAAACACGTAAATATATTTGTCATGTGAGCATTAGTCTTTTTGGACTAACCATCTGAAAAGAATGTCAAAACCAATTTTTGAGTATACATATTAAAATTTAACTTCTATTAGTCAAGTCATATATTTATTGGGGGGACAAAAAGTACATTTGTATAGCAAATGTCAAGTATCTAATAATTTTGACACACATGCCACATCAAACTCTCATTTATACATACATTTTGACACTCACACTACTCCGTTCATCTCCAATATTTCCCACCTCAATTCAGGAGTAAGTTGTCTGATTGTGCGGTCTCCCAGGTCTCCCAGTTAAACGCCATAAACTCCCATGCTATAAAATGCCATAAACTCCCATGCTATAAAATGCGTTTGACACTAAACACTGTTTCAAACAAGTTTAAATTCTTTAAGTGTACACGTATTTTAAATGTCATTTGGCATATTGGGGAATGAGATGAACCCCTGCCATTAATTTTGCTATGATGCGTATCACTTGTTTTTTAAGTTTGCACGCTCCCAAAAATTGGTTACTTGCACATTCACTCCACAACATCAGTCCGTACATGAGATGTGGATAGATCAAGCCATAAAATGCCATCATCATAATCTGAATAGGGCAGTATTTAGCTAGAGACTTCAAAACACACATTCCTGAGGATAATTTGGAGCAAACGTAATCGATATATGAACATTCCATGTCAAATCTTGGTCAAGGTAAATTCCAAGGAATTTCGAGAAAAAAGACCTCTTCTAATAGGCCTCATCCAACACGATAGCCAGGCCAGTGGTGTATTTCAAGTTTTGCCGCCCAGGGGCTACAGGCTATCTGCCGCCCTTTGTTTGTTTCATAGCCAAAGTTGTATTAAAAACATAAAAGGTGTAAACAAGGTTATAAGTTGAAACCAATTGAATCTTGTTATCTTTTGTTGAAGATATTAATGTATTTTAGTTTACCAACACTGTAATATGATTAGTTTTAAAAAAATAAGAACATTTTACAATAATAAAACAACTAATCACATTTAAGTCGTAAGTGTGCAATCTGGCAAGTAAAATGTACATGTTTATTCAAGAAAAAGTAAAACAAAACTTTGTAACATTTACATCTCTATGGTTATTAAATGAACTTTCTTCTTGATTTAGGGACTGAGAATGAATTGATAACATCATCGAAAGTTAATTTCTTGGTCATCTCAGACTCGATGGTTTAAAACAGCCACATCCCTCCAAACGTACTTCAGCCAGCGTATATCTCGTGTAGGTTTTTATCTGAAAATGATATCTCTGCTGAAACAGTTTAATGCAAGGATTGTTAAAAAAAGTTTCAATGTTATGTCAACATAGGGGTATAGCCTACGTCTTAAATATTGTACAAATTAATGTAACTACAGTTTATAGAGATTAATAACACTGTTTAGACATCTCTTTAAGTTCATTTGAGAAACAAAACAAATGTAGATTTTCTGTAGCAAAACCTTCTGGTAGAAGGGACATCTTTGTTATGAAAATTGCATATTTTTTTACAGTGATCAGTTAGTGTCTCCTTGTCTGGTTCTTCTTTTTCGCTAAAGATGAGAAATCCAAAAATCGAGCTCAGTTCATCCTATACAGCTTTCCTCTTTCCCAATTCATTAGATAGGGTGTCTAATATTATATATTTTTGAGTTTTCATAAATATGGAACTCTTTTCTTATTCTACTAATATACTCTGATTCATACAATAGTGATAGATGATGATACATTAGACAAGTCGGTTACAAATTATGGCAGCGTTTTACTAGTAATATTAAATCTGTTGATTAGATCTCCCCACAGAATTGGCAAAACATGAATTTTAGAATCTTTGAAGCTTACAAAGGCACCTAACGGCTTCAAGTCAAGTTGCCTTTTCTGTTTCGCCATTTAAAATAATTTTGAGTGCTTCTATTACTCCTTACCAATCTTCATTCAATGCCTTGCAAGCATAACCTCTCACTGTTGATAGACTTTTTAGGTTTAAGTTGTTTTTTTAGTATCTACATATCAACGAAAACTACAATACTTCTGCTGCCCTTTACAGTACAGACTACAATTGACAGTCTAACTTCACACAGTACACCAGCCTAGATATATATACACCCTTAATTTTCAAATATTCTTAATTGAATTGTTTACATACTGTATGTTCATTAAAACCTTTGCTCCCCCCAAATTTTGCTGCCCTGAGCTACAGTCCCTATAGCACCCCTAAATATGCTGTTGGGCCGTGCCATATTTGCAGTCTGTTGAGCGCAAAGAAAAAGTTAGAACATTGTATTTTGAAGAATTTGTTTTTACTATTGGTATTCAACTTTTGTAATCGTAATAACATGCAACTCTGACTTGAACAAATTAATATTAAAGCAGTATAAAGTATTGGTGTTTTATGAATTATAAAATAAGGTATAATTTACTATAAATAATATCTTAATATAATATAAATAAGTTATTAATATAAAAAATAACTTATACGTAGTACTTCATTGATAGTTAAAATAGTCAATAAACCACACACACACACAAATTATTTTACTTATATAGTTCACAGTGGAGACAATAAATTTTGCACGATTCTCAGCAATTCAATTATCTTCCTACTCCATTGGCATTAAAGCTCTTTGGTAAGACCTTAATGTATATATTTATATGTTTTTTTACTTTGTATATTAAATATACAAATCACAAATGATACAAGTGATAGATTTTGTCACTGTGATTTTTCATGTGTAGACAAAGAATCATAACAAAAACTAAACAACTGAAAAATTATTCTTAAAAATTCAAAACTAATATCAGAATACTTTAACTAATAAAATAATACTCAACACACTATTTGCAAACTCTTCTATCTACTTAATTTTTCATGTCATTGTTTATTTTTATCTACGAACAAGTATGTGATAAATTCATGTTTGTCAAATATGAATAAAATGTTTTTTTTTATCTGATTGTCTTGAGTATATTTACACCTTTGTACTATTATCACTTGATTTTTATTATTTGATATAATTAGAAGTGATTTTGAAATCTCAAGGTAAGAATAACAATAGAAACATCACTTCAATGGTAACATAATATCAACTGTGATTTCAATATGCTGGTTTATCTTACTAGGTTCTTTATGTATTGGTGTGATTTGTAATAATCTACCTAGTACATTTTTTCAGATTCAAATAAAGTGCCGAAATGACAAGTTTACTTTTGGTTGCAAATTAAAAAATAAACTGTAGAGAACTGGTAGACATAACGTATCAACGACTATGAACAGTGTAGTTATTTTAAAGTTATTAATATAATAATCTAACTTATTAGTAGTTCTTCGTTGATAGTTGAAATAGTCATTAAACCCCCATCCTCAAACACGCGCGCACGCTTAATGACTAAAAGACAGTTCATGCAGACCCTTATAGTAGGTTTGAGTAATCTTTTAAGTCAGAAGTTTTCCAGCTAGTAACTAAGAATTACATCGAAAAACTAACCTCTAAAGTAGCTATCATAGAAAAAGAAAATAATAGCCTTAAAAAATAACTAACAAAATTTAAAAAAGTGAAAACTTTAGAACAGGAAATTTGATAGAGACGTAACAATCTTATATTTTTAAAGGTATAATAGGCAAAAAATATCTCTAGACTACAAAAAATTGTCCAGCGATTTTGTAATGAAGTGCTGAGATCCTCAAACAATATTAACAGAGCACATTTGTTAGGGAAGGATATAAACGCCATTATAGCACGCCTGCCGGATGATGCTGACATTAACTATATTATGATGAACTCTCTCACAAGCTTAAGACTCTGGGTACGCTGTCCTAGAGATTTTACACGAGAGATGAGGTGAAGTCGAGCATGCTTGGCTGCAGTGCGAGTGGATGTGCAGAGAGTAGCAGGCCGGATACGGATGACGTTGATTCACGACCATCTGATAGTGAACGGAATCAGACTGACTTTGAAGAGGTGCAACTTACTGAAGGCTGGACAGAGAGATGTGTCGGGAGGCTCAATGATGAATTTTGAACACGACTTCAGTGAGTTTTGTGACGAATGTCTATGCAAAGTATGAGGAAGACGAGCAGCAGGTGGAGATGGACCGAACAGCGGCCGTTAAATTAAGACAGCCAATCCGTTAGCTGATGAAAACGGCGACGGATACTAGGCAGGAAAGAGGTTCAACAAATGACTAATATAAAAGTATTAGTAAGTATTACAATGTGTTTAAACTTAAAAATAAAGTAGGTGACAACATTTTTTTGAATTAATGGATAATTATGATCCAGTTGTATTGTTTGAAACGTTTATATCATAGCAGGAAAGATATTTTAACTGTACAAAGTGTTTAGATTTTAAGTTACATTTTGTTTCTGATAGTGGAGTGTCGCATTTTGGTCGGAATATAGGATAATATACTTTAATTATTGAACATAAAATCCTTTTTTAGTATTTCTAATTTACTAAAATTGAACATTTTACCGTCATAAATCTATTGGGCCGTACATTGAACGTATACCCATCATATATATTTATTTAAATTACAATAATTGGGAATCAGATTTTTAAAATTATAGCACTTATTCAACTCCAATGACTTTAAAGGGCAATAGTTGTAGTCGATCTTAACGGACGTGTAAAAGATTGAAACACCTAGGCTAAATTTCTAGAAAATGAAAACTACCGTACAAGTAGTATTGAAAGATACTGTCATAACTCAAAAAGGTTCCTACCCATGTCTGTATGGGTGGGATGGTGTTAGAGTTTTAGATAACCATGCATTAATATTATTAAATTATAGAATGAAGAGTGATGAATTCGGGAAATTTACTTCAATTGCCAGGATAAAGTGTTTAGTAATTTATTTGGCAGGATTTTTTTAAACTCGTTAAGATTTCAAAAATTATCCGGAATCATATCATATGCCAATAAATAGAACACACTATCATCGTTGCTGCTCATGTCACGAGGCTGGGAGATGAGAGAAATCAACAACTATTACCACCAAGGGCGTCGTTAAGGGTGGCAGGGGTCAGCTGCCCCCCAGAGATTCTAAAAAATCCCAAATGTAAAGCAACCAAAGTCCTTGCTTGATCAATCATTCCCGTACGTCGAAACTCGAATGAATTCACCAATTCCATTTCTAACATTTTCTACGCTCAACTATGGTCTGTTCTGTGCTATTGTTAATGCCTCGTGGGAGAGTAGGGTGGGGAAGCAACACGTAGTTGCCCTGCCCGCCGCCCGCCAAGGTTTTCGCGTCTGTCATTTATTAGTGATTAGTGAGTCCACGTTGCCTCTGCCCGCTTTGATGTTTGTTTTGTGCGCTATTATCAAATCTAAACTGCTGTTGTGTTCACATCATCAATATGGACATTAGAAAGTTGTTTGGTGAGTATCACAAAAAGCCTTCTTTCCCGACACGGAAAAAACGTTGAACATTTTGATCTCTCTTCTGTGCACAACGTGTACTATGTATGAAAATCGCCTCAATAGACTGCCCACGATGAGTGCACATAAAACCTATTCATGGAAACTTACAAGATTTTCTTAATAACAAACCTTGAAAATTTTGTTTTAATTGACCAAATCAAAAAAGAATCTATCGACCGCTATCATACTTTTCTCATTCTCCGTATCAGATTTGATTTAATTTGAGTTGACCCCCAGGGCCATAGGTTGGCCACGCCCCTGAACTCAAGTGGAGATATAATGAAGGCGACAACCACCGCGCTAGGACTGAGCAAGCTGTAAATACGTTACATCTGTCTGGTGGCAACCAAGAATATTAATAATACTATAAATGTAAAAGTGCCTTTGTTTGTTTTGCGTTCACGCTAAAAAAAACTATTTAACCGATTTTACTGAATTTTTCATTGATATTCTGCGGTCCCTGGGATACATATATAGGCCTATTCTTATTTGTAAAATCCCCACTGGTTCTAAAAGTACATAGCAAGTTTTAGTACTGAACAGGATTAAGACAGGTGTTTATTTCAAGTCCACTATTGTTTTCATTGTTTATAAACGACCACCAGAAAAACTTGGTGGGGGATATAGTTTTGGCGTTCAAACGGGTAATGTATTTCTGTACACAAAAGTGGTATTATACCAAATACATATATGTGATCTCTCAATTTTATTATTAAGTATTAAGAAAAACTTTTGTTGGTTTTGTTGTTGTTGGTTTGGTGGTTAGTAGTTCAGAAATACAACATTCCTATTGATTTTAATGTCGAAGATGCAGAACTGGTGAAGGCGCTGTTGTTGAGAATAGTTAAGTCGGTACGAACTCGGTGGAGGGCTGAGTTGGAAGGCAGCGCCTGCACCACGCCACATCGCCAGCAACTTCTCATCCTAGATACTGCCTCGGCAACAAGCAATATTACTGATAACAATCCCATACATATTATTTCTTGGATTATTAAAGTTAGGGCTGAAGTTCTAGATTTAAATTATAAACCATGGCTAATGGATGCAAACTACAACTTTTATGTAACCTATTGGAATACAATACAGGTTTTCGTTTCGTAGTGAGATGTCCCATATTCGACTACTGAAGAAAAAAGTGGGTTGGGCTTAAAAACATTGACTAATGAGCAGTACAATATTGGTTGGTGCTTGGAAAATTTATGTTGGAAGCAATGTCTTACAAAACAACACTTACAAGTTAATTTAATTATGCTACTATGCTATTATGCTATATGCTATTGCTATTTGTTTTTTTTCACGATACCTCAAATTACATTCTTTTTAGGGGGAGAGAAGGCCAGTAGATATATAATCGAAACTTATTATAATACTTGTATTTTCTTTGTATACAGT
Organism: Homalodisca vitripennis; assembly: GCF_021130785.1. Taxonomy (NCBI): domain Eukaryota; kingdom Metazoa; phylum Arthropoda; class Insecta; order Hemiptera; family Cicadellidae; genus Homalodisca; species Homalodisca vitripennis. Next base: position 66,484 of record NW_025776736.1, read on the forward strand.
AAAATGTATTATTCTTTTAGCACTAACCTACACAGACGGGCAAAAAGCTATATTGTCTATAATTAATACCATGTCAAATTTAAGACAAATAATATGCGCATATCTGTGTTACTTTCTACTTTCGCCCATATACTTATTTTCAATCTGTGTATCTTTTACTTAAATCATTTAAATAAAATACTATATCATTTCACGTCCTGCTGAAACTAGCCACTATTCCACTCAGTAGTCAGCAATACACTGCTTTGTAATCAAAATTGGGGTAGAGTACGATAAGCAGACACGGTTTATATATCGGTTAGTATAATCATCGATACTATTCAAATATTGAATACGGTTTATAAAGCACGTCAAAATATCTATAGTCATAATGAAAAAACAATTTGAAATTAATATAATACACACAGTGACAATCTCATAAATGATAAATGAGATGTAATTATCAAACAATTAGAACTTGAAATAGGAAAACTCATAAAAAAATCAAAGAAATGGTAAAAAATAAAAAAAACATTTACAACAGAAAATACCTAATATGCGTTTATATGTTTCCCTTGTGTAACAATAATTAACTGTTTTCGAGAATTTATGAAACATGTTCTATAGAAAACCGTACTGTACTTCTCTTCTGTACAAACACTCACAGAGATGATTTGCAAACAGGTCAGTTGATATACCACTTTTTAAACGTCTTTCACAATCCTCCACGAGCTTTCGACTGTCTGTTATTATTTCTAAAAGAAAATAAGTGTATTATATGAAAAAGTGTCTATAGTTAATACAAGCTATATATTGTTAAGAAAAATCAGTATTGGTTTGTTATATCAAGAGTTATAACTAAGTAAAAATGTCGATGCCGATGTAAAAAATTGGGTCCGCTTATTTTACTTTACTTTACCCCAAAATTGTGTTAACTGTTGTTTAAGTTTCACTACCTCTGAACTTGTTTGTATCAGAAAGCTAGTTTGTAAAATTGTATGAGCAAATCATATTTAATAAATCAACACTATAATATTGCACGATCAGACGCTGTGTAAAACCATTTGATATTTTGTGGCTTTTACAGAGATTTGATATTTGTTCAATGTCGGTTTAACACATTAGGAATTTTTTAATGTTCGTATACAAATACTTAACAAAAACTTAAACTTCACTGATTTAGTCTTCATTTGGTTGATTTTGGTTTTTTAACATTTCACTCATGAATGAATGTAAAAATCGCTAAAATAGCTAAACAAACCTTAATAAACGCTAAACAAACAACTCTGCCACTTATCTTATTTTTGTGTCAGTTTCAATTTGATGACATGTATTCTATAGCTGGTATTATATCACATAGATATTTAGAAATACAATAGAATCATGGTTTCTCTGACTAATATGACGATTTACAAATACGTTAGTGATCAAACATAATTAACTGAAACATATAGAATATTTGTATAGAAAAATTACCAAATTTTCCTAACACAACGCCCTGAAGTTTTTTAAGCAAGGATAAACTAAGCGTTAAAAATAATATACATAAAAATGTTTATCGAGATTCCATCCCCTAAATAGGTAGAACCTTTGTATCTAAGAAAAAGAAAGAAAGCAACTGTGATAGAACAAGACGTGTGACGAGGCACAAATTTGAAAATATATACTCCTATGAATCCAAAGATGCAGTCATGATGACCTTTACACCCTTTAAATTTTCCACCTTTTCTCGATTCTTTCCATTAATACAATAGTCAAAGTTGGCTATTCTTCACTCATATACAGCATGACGTGCCTTTAAAATTAATATTTATTTTCTTTGATACATGACTGTATTAAACGAAGCCGTTTACTTAACTCTCTCACTATTATCTCACCTTTCTTTTACTTGAGAAGATTTTCTCTAGTTTTTAACTTCTCTACGTTAATAAGTATTGTACACTGTTTTATGTACGAAAATAGTTTTGATCTTGTTTTTTGTATGTCTTTGAATGGCGCGAAAATGACAATAAAGTTTTTGAGTTCTTTGGTTTTTAACACACCGTTGGCTTGGTAGTTTGTATTTCATTGAATCATTGCTTGATGAAGTGATTTATTACTTCTTAGTGCTTATTCGTGTTATCCACTGTACTTAGTGAATTGTCGAATCAAGTGACTATAGAGATTTGTATTTTGTGTAGATTTGTCTCGCTGTAGTTTCTTAGAAATTTCAAGTAATAAAACAAAAGGAAAGGATAGGCTATCTTGGTTGAAGATCCAAGTTCACTTTTATTTAAGGATTTTATTGTTAGGAATTTAACAAAGGTAAGTCGTTCAAAATATGCTGCAATCGGCCTATCTGTTGTCGATTTAGTCTAGTCTTTACTGAATACTTCAATTAATATTATAATAATCTGTTCAAAATGGTTAACATTGAGGGCTATTGGGTTTTGTAGCACCATGGATAATGATCAAAATCTACATTATTGCCTAAGCCTAAACTGTTATTAGTGATGTTCATACATAATAGCATAAGCATAAAAACAATAAAAAGGGCAAATATTTACTTTAGCCACTTCATATTTTTTGCCTTTGGAAATTATAAAAGGTGGCAAATCACGAATTTGACGTTATCAACGTTTTCTGCTCATCCTCCTGAACAAAAAATATATATGGTTTTAGGGGTTGCAAATGACAAATAACATGGTTTTAGAGGGTATATACATAAATAGTCAAGTTCTTAATGTTCTGTTTGTGTGCTGTGTCTGGATATCTGTAAATATTATCTGCGGGTGGGACTGATAGCGTTTCTGTTATCTGAGCGCTCTGGGACAGAAGTCAGAGATAATGTGTACTGTAGGTTGGATCGAGTGAGTGCGTGACAATCATGGATCAACTATCCACTAATTCAACCAATCGTAGGCTAGTGAACTGGTGTGACGTAAATATTATCTGCGGCTGGGACTGATAGCGTATCTATTATCTGAACGCTCCGGGGCAGATGTCATGGTGCTTCACTAGATATCGTGTGCCACTGTAGTTTGGATCGAGTGAGTGCGCGACGATCATGGATCAACCATCCACTAGTTTGACCAATCGTAGTGAATTGGTGTGTCGGAGTGTTTTGTCGGGCATGGTTACGTTTTGACCAAAACGAGATTATTTATTTTCTGTACATTCTGTGGAACACACTAGTGGTAAGTGTTCTCTTTTAATGTCCGTTTATATACGTATTCATATTAGGGGTATTCATGATTTATTAAGTTTTTTACATGGTACATAATTGCCTTTCCATTACGATTCAATTTATATTTCTGATCAGCCCCTCTAGAATTTGATATTTTACTGATAGGTACTATCTCGAGGGATGTTTTTCTTTTGTTGATATCAGCGCGGGGCAAAAGGTGCTGCTGAAGCCCGCGCTGATCGCCGGAGGCACTCGTCTCAACTCGACAACTAATGGTAATTCTAAGCAATATATGGGTCAACCTCGATTTTTCTCATATTACAATATAATGTTCCAATAGTCAATTAGAAAAGGAAATGACTAGAATTTCTTGTTGGAAAGCAGTTATAGGGAGCAGGCAACCGCCAGACGGTCATGTGTTTAAAATTGTTTTACATACATTACACCTACATCATATTGTAATATGTAATAACAATTTATCAGTAATTTTTAATAAAAAAAGAATCACGCACGATGCCTGCCCGCTGCGCAGCGCTTTGCGCTGCTTGCTCTTTTAGAAAAAAAATTAACTCGAGTAGTTCCAAATTTGAAGCCCAGATCACGTCAGTGCCCCTGATCACTAATAGGTAATTCTAAGCAATATATGACCGTCTGGCAGTTGCCTGCTCCCTATAACTGCCTTCCGGCAAGAAATTCTAGTCATTTCATTTTCTAATTGACTATTGGAACATTATATTGTAATATGAGAAAAATCGAGGTTGACCCATATATTGCTTAGAATTACCCAACTAATTAATTTGTACTCGAAATTTAAGAAAAACGTTGTTCATTTGGATCAAAATTCGAGTAGGGTACGATAAGCGGACCTGGTTTTTTTATATTGAAGAATGTTATCATCGATACCTAATATTCGCATCTCAAATCCTACCTGACTATCAATCGATATAAAAGTATCTATAGTCTTCAATAACAATCATATGTTTTAAATTAAAATATAAATTTAATATTTACAGCGATCAAAAAAATTATTATAACCTAAATTAGGAAAACTGAAGACGACCATATTTGCTTCTCTCTCAGTTACAGTTGTTTCTTTCCCACAAATTTCACATAATGGTGTTTTCGGTTTGAGTCCAACATGTTGAAGTCACAAAAACAATATATTTTATTTATGTCTTATCATCTTTGAAAGCAATGTCAAGTAGTTTTCTAAAATTGACTGCCATTTTTAATAATCAAAGTTACTTATGTAAAATTGAAATATTACCCTACAGTACGTGTATTATTTTAAAATGTTTACAGCTGTTGATATAGACTATTTAAGTTAATAGTTCAAAATAATTAATCAGTATCGAATGATTATATCGATGGTTATGATCAATATCGTTTGCCAATTTCGATATAAAAAACCGGGTCCGCTTATTGTACCCTACCCCCAAGACATCCTGCCAGAGGTCCTGGAGGAGATACAAATCTTGACATGTAGGCTATTTTGAACAAATTCCCAATGATAGAGAACTGATGTATATGTTTTGTGCAGCCAGTACAAAGGCTTATGGAAGAGAAGATAATCAACATTTATGTACAAAATATGTAAGAAGTGATTGCATCCCAAGTGTTTTATTTTTGAGCACTGATAAATTTTTGGGTTTTTTTGTTTGAACATTATCCAACTTTAAAAAACTAGATAACTTTTACAATGTATAGTTGAACATATAGTTTTACTTAGTGTGATTGTTAATGTTATCCGTATTTTTCCTTAACTTTATAATTTGTGTTAATTTTTTTTAAGACAACCAGTTCGTTGCCACAATTTTTTTATTTGTCAACATTTTATCAATAATTTTCAACAGAGTGTTCATATCGTAATTTAATGGACACTGAATTTATTGAATAGAGCCCAGACTTTTTTCATCAACATAAGAAGGTCCAAAAAAACATTTTTAATTTTGAGTCAAGCTTCTTTTAATATATTCTAATAGATGATTTAATGTTTATCTATAATTTTTTAAAATCATTAAATAGGTAGGGTACGATAAGCGGACCCGGTTTTTTATATTGAAGAATATAGTCATCGATACCTAATATTCGTATCTCAAATCCTAGACTATCAATCGATATAAAAGTACCTATAGTCCTAAATAACAATCATGTTTTAAATTAAAATATGAATTTAATATTTACAGTGATCAAACAAATTATTTAACTATACGTAAATAATAAAGAGAATAATAACTAAAAGTAATCAATTTGAACATTCTTTCCCAATTTTTTGTTCTTAAAAGTTCTTCCTTTAAGATATATTTATGTATATAAGGTACTCAACATTTTTTTCTTAAGAAGTAGAAGCTGTAGGGAAAATTATGAGTATATTAACAGACTGCGTAGTAATAAAAATGTGTTCTTACCAAAGCCAACAAACACATATTTTACAAAATAATTAAATTTTTTAGCACCTACATTATTTAACAAATTGCCAAACAACATAAGTAAGATAAATGTTTTTCTTAAAAATTTAAGACATGTCAGAATATTGAAGATTTATTGTTTTTTATTTGTAATTAGTTGTTTTCCCTCCTACTTTACTCCACTGTACTTTGCTTTACTCACTATATATTGCCTTTAATTATAATTATTATAGTTATGATAAGTATTATAGTATTATTAAATCATAAATTCTCTCAATAAGTATTTAAGTAGTTTTGTGTAATGATGTTGTAACTGTTCATATTATAAATTGTAGTAGTTTGGAAGAGTAGTATTTATTGTATCTTTGATTGTGTATTATAGATTTAAGTATAATTACTTTATTTTTGTTTATATAATTTAGTTGCCATTTGAACAGTGATATTTAAAATTGCAGTAAAGCCTCCAATCAGACTAAGCCTTGGAGGATTAAATATTTCTCATGATATACTTATTAAATGTATGTATGTATGTAAGGTGTTGTTTGAGAAATAAATTTCTTTCTTTCTATTATAACCAAAATTAGGAAAATTGAAGACGACCATATTTACTCTCTCACAGTTACAGTTGTTTCTTTCCCACAAATTTCACATAATGGGTTTTTCGGTACGAGTCCAACATGTTGAAGCCATGAAAAAGCGTCATGTAGTTTTCTAAAATTGACTGCCATTTTTAATAATCATAATTACTTATGTAAAATTGAAATATTATCCTACGTGTATTATTTTAGAGTGTTTACAGCTGTTTATATAGATTATTTAAGTTAATAGTTCAAAATAATTAGTCAGTATCAATTTATTATATCGATGGTTATGATTAAGTAATATCGTTTGCCAATTTCGATATAAAAAACCGGGTCCGTTTATCGTACCCTACCCCATTAAATTTGTGGAATAAATAACAGAGATACAAATTATTTACAAACACTTTGCAAAAAGGATAGAAACCCTCTGGCACTGGCAGGCACACACTTGTAATAAATGCTTGGAACTGGTTGAGTACAAACAACTTGAAAAATACCTATATAGCACTAAAGGGTTAAACATTGAATCTAACCTTAGACATGAGAAAAGGCCTGTGAATAACCCTTGGAAATTTTTCCCCAAGTGGCATAACTCTTCATGACAACAGACATGGCAACTCTCTCAAGGTTAAAATTTGATTATGAAAAAGTCGTATCAGCAAATTTTAGAGATAATATTTACTTCACCATGTCAGATGTTGGCCTAAAACCACTTTATACCTATTTTTTTGAAATAGTATAGTATTATTTCCAGAAAGAATTTGTAGGCACTGACAAACTATATTGATAAAATATTAGCCTGACCAACATTTTAAACATACTATCTAAATCTCAATTAGTTCATTGATGTAGGGGACGGGAGGAATCAGGGTTTCTGAATAATAAATTATCTATGTCTCTAAAGTACTAAATAAAAGTTAGGCGTATAGGTTTAGAATTAAAAGGATTAATTTAGTAAATACAATGTCTTCAACATCATAAATAATAAACGAACCATAACTATCAAACAAACAGATGGATAGGTAATAAAAATGATCTTATTTCAATAATAAAAACATCATGACCAGAAAACAAACACATAGAAAACGGGATATTGTCTTTCAATGTTATTTTGGTTTGTTTTCCAAACTACTTACATTTTTATTTTAATGAAGTCATCAAATATCATGTTAACAATCTTTAAATGTATTTATGTTTGTACAGATGACTTGAGTGCGTTCAGTTAAACTTAAATATTAAATTAATCAGTATTGGTTGATTATATTGATTGTGTATAGATGCAATGTTGATATAACAAATTGGTCCGCTTATCTTACTCTACCCGCAATTAGTTCCATCACTCACCTATTTTTTGTTTGTCTTTATTTTAGCCACAGTTTCTACCTCTTCTAGGTGAACTTTATTTTCGTTTTCATTTTTCGGTGTTGTCTGCCTCTGGGCATTTTTATGTTTGCTTATTTGTAGCAATTTGTGATTGGTTAAATTTTGTTATGAAGTTATTTTGACCAGTGTGAAACTGCCAATGGATTCCACTAAGGAGTTCTAAACCATTTCCCTTAGCATTCTTCATAGCCAGTTCCCACCACTCACTTAAGTGATATAATGAGTAAAAATTGCAGATGACTGACATTGAAACTTAAACTATAAACTTACAAATATAACCTGTATGCTAACTAAAACAATCTACAAGTTGGTACATTACATAGCCGCAGTTTAATAGGTGGCCACCACCACAATCGAATCACGATTATTGAATCCTCGATTAAAATGTCGAGCCAAATTACACAGTAGGTATTTCAAATAATAATATAGTTCTGCTGCTTTTAAACCTTAAAAATTAATATATTAACGATAATTAAAACTATCTATGTTATTTATATTTATACAATGTTATAAACCAAACAATATAACATTTGTCTCGATTCCTTGTGACACAAAGAACACATGTATCGTAATTGTACTTGCCGCCATTAGTCAAATACCAAACAGATGATTTTACTATGAATTAATTTGGAGCCATGTCATTGAACTGAACTGCGTTGTAGGCTTTTAAAATTGTATTATAGTGGATTATCTTCACTATGTAAAAGAAATGTATTTGTTTCTGATTATATAAAATAACTAATAACTAAACTTTACTAAACTATGTTTGAGCAGCAAAATACCTACGATTACTTTAGCCAATATGAAATGGTATTTCTGCAGGTACTAATGCCTTCAAAACTACATTTACTAATAAAAGGGCAAAGTTTGTTAGATTCCAACTGAAATAGTACAGATTTTCAGTATATTCATAATTCCAAATTTAGAATGCTCAAAAGTCTTCCATTATTCTTGTCGATGTCACTAGCCTACTCAGTGCGTAAATGAGATAAAAACAGGTAGCAATGTTTAATTGTGAATATCTATAGGTCAAGTGTTGTATTCGATAGTTTGGATATTTCTAATCGATAATCATGATTCGATTGTGGTTGTGGCCGCTTATTATACTGCAGCCCTTTACATAACTAAATATAAATTTAACGGTTTATTAACAGTTAGTACCAACTGTCAGCGGCTGTAATAAAAATTAACCATAACAGTCTTTGTGATCATAGTTGGCTATTTTCTGCAGCTGATTTGAAAATCATGAAAAAGAATTATTTCTATCTCGTAGTTATGTATTTACAAGTATATAAAGCTTCCAAGGAGACAAGCACCACATTAAAGTAAACAATATGTTTCTACATAATAATACTTCAGTTTTATGAGCTGAGGTCTTTGTGGGAATGCTAGAAAGAAGGTATGATCATTTACAAATAAACCAAAAAACTTACTTTTTTCTCAAAAATACAAAACTGCTCCCAGCAAGGCACATATACCATCTGAAACTACACAATATATATTACATAATGATATGTAATTTTTCTGGTCTCATGCGTTGAGGCTTTTTTTTGTTAGACTACCAATAAGTTTGAGATCTACTACATGGAGATCTGTGGTAATAACTTATTGGTAGCCTAACAAAATAATTCACAGCGCATAAAACCAGAAGTATTATAGGCTACGGTATAGTAAGTGGCCACCACCACAATTGAACCAATGTACCAAATCATTAATTAGAAATACCGTACATAAGTTATCAAATACAAAAACATTCTAATTATAGTTATTTATAATTAATATTTGCTAGCTATTTTTAATGTACTGAATAACAATATTGTTAGACATACGTTAGAAATTAATTAAAATCATTTATATGGTATTTGAGAAATGGCTGTAAGTACAATGGCGATGTACATGTATCATTTGTGTCACAATGCTTGCCAATGCAGACCACTGTGTAGCCATGTTTGTTAATCACCACTTCCAATTCTTCCATTTTGCTCTTAATTCTTTGTGTATTTATAAACAAAAACTTAGAGTGTGCAGAATTATATACAACAGTATGCTCAATAGTATCTGTGTTACAATTACACAACACTACTTTATCAGCTCTTCTTCCTTACTCCTCAAGTTTGAAGTAATATCCTGTCTGTGGTCTCTTCTGCAGGATTACTAACTATTTGCCTATTAATCACATTGATATTCTCCTGTGCCAGACATCTTTTACCCTTGATGTTAAAGTGTGTGCCATGGAGAATATGGAGTTCTCTACCAGCATTGCTTGCTTCTATAATTCTTACATTATTATATCTCTTAACTATTTCCTTTACTTCAAAATTGGTTTTCCTACTGTTTACACATAACCACTCAGGAAGACCATATCGGTTTGGGACATCTACTAGAACTTGGGACATAATTTTTTTTTAACTTGATTTAGAGTTTCAGAGATACCCATTAAAAACTCTTGTGATTCATTATGGATTAAGTCATTTGTACCTGATATAATAACTCACATATCTTGTTCTTGATAAAATCTTTGTGTTCAACTACTATTGTAAAGTAAATATTAATATTTTTTTTTTTTTTTGTAATTTCATAAAAATTCTAGTTAAGCGTGATTATTATCACATTTGAAGTGTAATTCTATTCCTTGTATTTTCAATTTTCTTTTTTTAATTCTTAAACCATAAATTTTATATAAATTGTATTATAGCCCAACACCCAAACAGCCAAACTTGGATAACTCCAACAATTTTAATTTGAAGTTTGGTATAGAATGAAATTTTATCCCAGTCTCTTGATACTCTATTTTAACTAGGCAGGAGAACTCCACACCACATATAAGGATTTGTCACTGAACTTGCATGCAAAATTTAAAGTATATCTCGTTTCATTCTCAAGATGTCCTATGGACAATCATACAGAAAATTGTGTAAGCTGGTTTTTTGCTGATGCTATGAGGTTTGAGTCATCTGCATGAAGATACAGATGACTCTTTATTTAACTGACAACCCCAAGTGTACCCTAATTATAGGAGGTGAACAGCAATGGATCCAAGATATAAGGGCTATTCCAGAAGTAACTGCCGTTCGCTTACAGTGCTGGTAGTAGTGGGGGTAGCGCTCTCTCTCTCTCACACACACTGCTGAATGCGGCAGGTCACTCAGCCTCTAGCCACATGGCAGTTCGAAGGTTGTACCAGTGTTCGTTCATTTTCTATAGCTTTGCGAAATGTATGCCGCAATAGAGTTTCTTGCCAAATGTGAAATGCTTGCTGTTAATTAGGTCTTTTACACCAAAATAATATTGAGTGGTAGTTATTCATAGAAAATTTTGTGCCGTTTATGTACCAAACAAAATGGATGAAAGGAGTGCACATGAATGGGTTTGTTTATTTAAAAGTGGAGGATCAAATATTCACCAGAAAGGAGTGACAGGCTATCAGTGGTGAGTGTTGAGCTGTTTGTAAGTTCAACGAAACAGTTAAAGAAATGGAGGTTTCACAATCTCTGAGCTTACAGATAAATTTCCACAAATTGTTTTTGAAAATGGAAAAGTGGTTTTTTGCTCTCAGTGTATTAATGATGACAATGAACACTTAAAACACTGTCACTGGCTGGCTAAAGGTGCATGCAGCAAAATTTCATGAGAATTACTATTAAAAGGCTTTGGTTAATCCATGAATATTTCAGCAATTTTATACTGTTTTTCAACTGAATTCGTAATAAATTCAGTGAAGTTAACCAAAGCTGTCATTGAGGATTTTTTATTCCATAACCCATGCTGTTGTTCATCAGTAAGTTTATGGTTCTCTAAACGTGCTACAACAATCATAGATTATACATAGCTATTAAAAAAGTTATATACAATGCCAGAAAAGCAATAGGGTGATAATTAGAAATACCTGTGGTTTCACCCTTTTTAAATATAGGAATTACTATAGAAAATTTTGATCTTTTGGAAGCACCATCTGATACAACAAGAAATTTACAAGATAGACTAATGGTTTAATCATTATTTCTTTTGAAAATTTCATTAATATTATGGGAATCTCGTAACTACTGGCTGACATGTTTTTAAGAGAATCGATTATTTTATATAAGTCTGTTTCAGTCACTGGAGAACAACTAAATATTATTTTGTTAAAACCATGTTATATATCAGAGATTAAGTTTCCTTGCACCATTACTGTATTTTGTACAGGTTTTTTCTGAAGCAAGATACCAATAATACTTACAAAGTAATCATTAACCCGTAGCATGCCGTAGAAGCCAAAGACGAAATAATCCGCCGATTGATAAAAATATTTTGTATTACTGTTTTTGAAGTTTATAAGCTCAATATATAAGCCACAATACTAAGTAATATACTGGCTTGACCAAATAATCCAGTTGCAGCTGTCAGCTGGCCGCAGTAAACAATAAATAGTTTTGTTGCTGGTAGCTGTTCTCCCACTCCTGTCTGTACGCCGATGACAATACTATCCGCCATTACCGACTGTCACTGGAGCATGTATTGTGCCTTTGGGAAGTGTTCTTGCGTTGTCATTCCTTATACAAATAGTTGTAAAAAGTTATTGTTACCATGTTTTAAGTGTTATAATCAAGTTTTTATTGTTTCTTTTCTGTTGTGTAATTATGGCTCATCACCCAGACGATTATGATTATGACGATTTTGTTGCTAAAGTTTGGAATGCTACGTTTTCTAGTGCTTATAATGATGAGGATGAAGATGATATTAGTGATACTCTTTTAAACAATTATACTGACAGTGACGCTAATGATGATGTTGTGAATGTTCAACAACCACAAGTGTTAGGCCTAGACCTATGTCAGCAACAGGTAAGAAGTCCTACCTTGCAAAATAATGCTCAACCTACGCCTACATCTGTATGGACCAATATTACACATGATTGAAAAAAATGAAAAAAAGGGTCGTGCACATTTTGGGTACGAAGGGCAAAGGGAGCAGACGTAATATGAGCCTTGTACAAAGTAAGTGGCCAAATAATCCTCCAACCCCTTAACCAGATGTAGTAACAGACTATACCAAAAGAATGGGAGCAGTTGATAGAAGCGACCATTTTATCGCGTCTTTCAGTTCATGAGGCATACAAAGAAATGGTACCGTAAGGTTTTTTTTTGCTTTTAGAAGTGGTCACTGTCAATTCTTACTTGTTATACAAAAATGTTCAAGAAGCAGCTGGATAAAAACCACTTACCCATAAATATTTTAGGAAAAGTTTGGTTAACGACTTGGTAACAGATAGAGTAACTCTACGTACACTACGGAGAAAGTGTGGAAGACCAACTCTAAATGTTCCTCAAGAAAAAAGCAAGCAACATTTTATGGAGAAAAGAGCTCAAGGATCCAGGAGGTGTGTTGTTTGTACAAGAAATGGATTATGAAAGGAGACAATCTACTTCTGCAAGTCATGTCCCGAGACCCCATGGCTTCATCCCGATTTGTGTTTTGAAGTTTACCATATAACTGCCTAAATCTAACATCAGACCTTATAAACTAATCAAGATCAGCATATTACACTTTATTTGTTTTCTAATCCTTGTACATAGTTTTAATATTTTTCATCACATGTATTTGATTACTATGTAACCTGAATTTGATTTTTATTTAAATATTCCATTATTATGAAAAAATGTGATTATTTTAATCCAAGTATTACATTATTGTAAAATTTATTTTTTTTTGTATTAGTCATTAGGAATGAATAAAAAAATAGCTTTAAAGAAATTTCATTTTCATTTTTTCACCTTAAATGAGCGTAATCTAAAAAAATACTAAATTTATATCGGCGTTCAAAGGGTTAAAAGCATTACTGACTTATGTTGTATTGGAGATCTGTCCATTAGTAGATATGTTACTTTCTATATTATCCTTCTTTTTCCCTGTTTCCTCATTTATAATATCCTATGTTTTTTACAAAGATTTTTTTAAATTTTATTTAGAAAAAAATACTTTTTTTGGATTGGTTAGCAAATCTTTATATTGTTTATTTTGACAATATTTTAAAATTTACAATTGTATTTTTCTCACATTTGAGTTCAACTAAAGTAGTACATGAAAATATTATTGTTTTTAATACACAGAAGCAACACACCATAAACAGCTCCTCACATTAGAATAAATTGCTAAATAGTGTCATTACTATGTGAGAATTTCCTCCCAATGAAAGATCAAATCAAATCAAAACATCCTTTATTCCATATAACATATTACAATGCATTGGTTTGCGTCAACTTAGTACAATCATGTGTAGAGAACAATTTACATAGGAACAAAATACATAGGAAGGACTAAATAAATTACGTATTGCTATTAATGTAGTCATCTACAGAATAGAAACAGTGTTCAATAAGATAAGCTTTAAGCATTCTTTTAAAACAAAATAAATCCTTTTCAGCTCTAAGAGCATCAGGAAGAGCGTTAAAGAGGGACGTGGCATTGTAAAAGGTGTGATGTTTAAAAAAAGTAGTGGAATGGTAAGGAATATTCAGTTTATGTTTTTGTCGAAGACTGTATCCCGACTGAGGAACAAGGGACCGGAAAACACCATGGTTCTGCTGTAAGAAAATCAAGGTCTGAAAAACATAAATGCTTGGGAAGGTAAGCAATTTAAGTTCCTTAAAAACAGGCCTGCAAGTCTCTATTCGACGGATGCCAACTACTATTCTCACTGCCTTCTTTGCCGTTTTGTACGACAACTTTCCGATCCCCAGATTGTCACCGCATACGAAAGATAAGGGAAAATTAGAGCGTAGTAGGTTGTTAAGAGGATCGCAGCGTTTGTAAAAGGTGCCAGTCTACGAAGCACAAAGAATCCAGAACAAAGCTTACGTGCTACATAATCGATGTGGGATGAAAAATTCAGGTTTTCTGTCTATAGACAATCCCAAAAATCTAACATGCTGTTCAGAAAGGATTTCCATATCATCGACCCAAACGCTGAGATTATTAATGCTATTAGATGAGATTGCGAATTCAACAATTGCGGTTTTAGCAGCATTTACCACTAGACCATTTTCCCTAAACCATTGAACAATCTTATTAGACTCCACAAAAGTGCTAACCTCCATGGCCTCACGACATTGGTTTTCCATTACGATGGACGTGTCGTCTGCAAACAAACACAACTGGGCCTCCGCATTACAACTCCTGAGGTCGTTTACATATATAATAAACAGAAGAGGGCCGAGTATGGAGCCCTGCGGCACCCCCGCCTTAACGCTCAGCACATCCGAGTAGCATCGCCTCACAGTGCCTGCAGCATCGATGAAGGACACTTCTACGGCCTGTCGACGATCCCTCAAATAAGATGAAAGCCATTGGTTCGCCACTCCTCGAACTCCAATGCCTTCGAGCTTTTCCAACATGATGTCATGGGAAACCACATCGAAAGCCTTCCGAAGATCAAAAAAGACACCGGAAGTAGACCTACCTCTATCCAAGGCATTTACTATTTTGTTGATGAGCGTAAACATTGCATTGACAGTTGACCGTCCTTTAACAAACCCAAACTGATTCTCAAACAAAATACTGTTGTGATTAATAAAAGACCATAATCTATTTAAGACTGCCCTTTCAAATATCTTTGAAAACGTTGATGTGATAGATATTGGTCTAAAATTATCGAGTTCATCCACTCTTCCTTTTTTAAGCAAGGGCTTCACAACAGAAAGCTTCAACAAATCTGGGAAAACTCCACCTTCGAATGAACAGTTAATAAGGTGAACGAGTGGGTCAACAAAACATTCACTACATGACATAAGCAATTTAGATGATATCCTGTCGCAGCCAGAAGACGTCTTTGGCTTTAAAGACCTGATGATATCTGTTATCTCTCTCCTAGTAACTGGTGATAAGAAAAATGAAGATGTACATAATCCAGGCTGCACATAAGAATGAGGAATACTGGATGAGGTTGATGCACTATTAGACACATCAATAAAGAATTTGTTAAACATGTTTGAGACCAGTTTTGGATCACTGATATCAACTCCCTTGTCATCTTTGACGGTGCGGGGGACATTACATGGAGACTGATTCTTCCCTCTACTTTCATTAACGATCTCCCACATAGTTTTGACTTTATTAGAAGATTTTTGTATAACATCAAGCACCTTAGATGACTTAGCAAGCCTAACACAAGACTTGTATTCTCTCTTCAATGATAAGTAATGCTTTCTCCTCAGATCAGAAGAATCCAAATCTTTAGTGAAGCAATACCACTGGAGAACCATATCTCTAAGTTTCAATTGGTGATCACTCAAGGACACTTTGCTGCATGAGGCACCTTTGCGAACTCTTCTTTTCTTTTCAGGAAAAGCCTGTTCAAAATAAAAGGAGATTGAAGATTGGAATAGACGCATTTTATCATTTATAGTCCCAGCCTCGTAAACATTAGACCACGTTTCCTTGTCAATTAGATATTTGAAAATACGGATATTATCATCAGAAAACGATCGCTTGAGATAATACTTAGGATGACTTGAGTCACTTGAAGTGGGTAGTTTGACACTGATCACCAGTGCATGGTGATCGGACAATGCAGTAATTAAAACGGAACAACTACAAACGTCATCAGGGAGATCGGTGTAAACATGGTCAATCAGGGACTTGGAGTTTTTAAATTCCCTGGTATAAGATTTTACCTTATTTTTAAGGTCATGAGAAAGCCATGGTGTAAATCAAGTCATCAACTTTACCATCAGACACAGACAAGTCGACATTGAAGTCGCCCACAACAATGGTTCTGATATCTGGACTTATAATTTTTTCCAGACATTCTGATAAACACCTGTAAAATGTCTCGTGCTCCTGTATTGAGGACGAAAAAGGCTGTGGCTTATAAGCAGTGATTATCAAAAATGAGGTGTTACTAAAGTGAAACCTGGCAGCAGCAAGCTCGCACCTGCCTTCCAGACAAAAACGTGAGACATCTATTACCTCAGATTTGATTGAAGACTTACTATAAATACATACACCTCCCTTATGAAGAGTTTTTCGACAGTAGGCTGTGATGCCATTATATCCGTAGAAAGATGCAACTTCAAATTCAAAGTCTCTTAAATGGTGTTCCGAAAGGCAAATTATGTCTGGATCTTCAGATTCAATGAACATTTGAAAATGGTCAAACTTACTTGAAAGACCCTGAACATTATGGTGAACTGTGCTCAGCTACAGTGGTAGGGTCATTTGAGACAGATCCTCTAAAAAATGTTCTCCTTGGGTGATATCAGATGGACTGCAAGGAACCTCCTCGGGCAGAATTGGCTCTTTTGAGGCATTTTCCTCCAAGCCAGGAATTACACTAACAGTGTCATATCCCTTTTTAAGACCGAAGGCAACAGAAAACACTTCTGAAAACAGAGTTCCTAGCTGATGGCTACCTTTTCTATTCAGATGCCTACCATCTCTGGCAAGATGTTGCTTCTTCACCCAACAATTTGCCTCAACAAACATTACACCAAAATTGTTGCACATGACATCCAGCTGATCATTAAAATCAAACAAAGCTCTATATGTTATATCAGACCTTACTAATATGCTATTAACAAAAACCATAGTATTAGGAAAATGGGTTTTGGTGGTGAACAAAAGGTCGGCCATGTCATGGAGGGCCTCACGCTTTCCATGGCCACCGTTATAGCCAGCCCCTCCATTATACCATCTTTTAAGATTGTTTGTTCCCACATGAAAATATATGACAGAAATTTTTTCACCAGTGTACTTCAACAATTTCTCTTTTATATCCTTAATTTTGCCACCCGGACAAAGTTCCACTATTGCTCCCTTCTTAAAGCTTATTTCACTTGCATATCGAATAATTGAGTCACCTATTAATAACACATTTTCATTAAATCTAGAGTTGTTACTTCCGTTACTCACATCTTCGACCAACAACTCACTTTGAAGAGTAGACTGATTTTTAGTCATTGTAATAGGAGTCATTACCTGTTCTTTCTCAGTCACAGACTGAGTTTTAGTAGTGTGGCGCATTAATTTAACATGGTCTTTTCTTGAAATTTTTTTATGCTTTGACATTGAACTTTGAGATTTTTGTTTCCATGTTCCAGATACATTTCTTATGTAAGAAACTTGTACATCAAGTGGTTCTTGTGAACCTAAACTACTAAACTTATTACTACATTCAAAGCGAGCTGACTGCTTTGCAACCGGCATGAGTTTTATTTCGTTCCCTTTAGTTTTAGTTTTTTTTTGTTTTAACTAACTTCCAGCAATTTTCTGCTGATTTCTTGAGTATTACAGGACTTACAATTTGTTCGGCATTATCACTAAAGCTATCAGCTCTTTGACAGATAGATTTTCTATTTACAGGAAGATCAACTACATCAGTTTTATTTACAGAGTCATCAGGCAAACTCGACCCATCATGGAACCATTCGAGAAATGGTTTTTTGTACATGAGAACAACAAAAATAGTTGAAAATGAACTTTGCATTTAGGATTACATTTATCCCACATTCATAACTATTGTTTTGCTGAGTGCAACTAACAGAAATCAAATTTTCAGGTGGGATTTTCAAGTTGGTAACAGTTGTAAGAGCAGGAAGGTCATTAAATGTTACTAGAGAATCTAGATGATAAGCCTGGTGTCTAGATTTGTCAATAAAAACAAGAGACCAGTGAGAACCATTCCCCCCATTAGCCTCACCCAGGATATCACTGACAGCAACAAACACATAATTGCATGCCTGATAAGATGGAGATTTTAAAAGATCCAAAGCAGTGTTACTGTCTTTTTTAATCAGATGTGACACGGAGGGACTGACAAATAAGCACTGACCCATATCACCTACACTACTTTGCATAGATGAGAAATAATCATGGATGATAAGAGTCTTAATACTATTAGACCTGTCATCTAACTTAAGCTTGTAAGAGTCTTTTTCGGCAGTGATGGATGAGATGTGCAGATCCCGCTGTCTCAGAGAAGCCTGCAGTGTCTCAATGCGCTGGCTCAGTGAACGCATTTCTGACGCTGCTTGGTCCTGGATTCTGAAAGACGTATCCTTTTCCTCCTGTCTTACGTCCTTCTCTAAATTGAGTTTTGACTCTAGCACTTTCACTTCCGCACTTAGAGCCTGGAGATCGTCCTGTTTATTTTTACACTCCACATTTAAAAGGTCCAAAAAACGAAGCAAACTGGTAATATGTACAAATAATGCTTCAAAATCAACGTCAGGATTGTTGGCAGCAAGAATATTCAATTCTCCCGACAGAGAAAGTAGAATTTCTTCCTGGTTATCATCGTGCAATGGAGTTTCATAAATAATTTCCTCCATCATATATAATAAAATGGTAAATTAATGAAAATTTTAAGTTCAAGAAATTGAGTTTGGCCACTTGAGCGTATGTCCGGTATAGCTACTGTATTTCATTGATTCCAGAACCCCAGGGCTATACTCATACGAAACAAACGCATTGAACAAGCCAACGTTCAGGACAGGTTAAAAACAATTAAGACAGGTTAAAAATAAAAAAGTAATTAAGACTCTTATAAATAGTTATTATAACAATAAAAAGTAAATTGTGAATCAATTACAAATATTAAAATACAAAAGTTGTAAGCCAGATAAGTTATAAGCATAAAAGGTGACAATAATAATTACAATGCATACATACAAAACATTTAACATTAAAATAATAAAAATACACAAATATAACAATTAGTTAAATAAGTCAAATAGCAGTCAGATAAAAGATTAAAATAAAATAAAATATTAAAAAATTTTTTAAAAACTTTAAAAACCTTTATAAAAATTTTTATTACGTTCAGACAAGATTACTAATAAATTTAAGAATTGAGGTTGCAAAAAGTATAACGCCACCAGTGGGATTTGAACCCGGATCTGCCACATTAGGAGCCAGTCACCTTATCAAATGAGCTATTTGATATTCATAATCAGTTAACAGAACTAAACACTGATAGTTCAGTTTATCCAACTGGCAATAGAAAAAGAGTTTTCTTGTCTTAAACAGTCACTGGGCTTTCCAAAATGTTATTGTTAGTGTTAATATATGTCAAACTTCAAATTCCACTGTTAATCTTTCAAACTATTGAGATTATGTGATGAAGTCAGTACAATTAAGTTTTTTAATAATAAGAGTGAGGTTATGTTATGAGAAGATTATACAATTTTAAAACTTCAATTAAAAATAGTCTTACAGTCCAAGTCCATGTCTTCAAGGATGTCACTATAGTGAAATATTCACAAAAACACAGAATTATAGACCAATGGAAAACTAAAATTTTATATAATTACTTAAATTAGACACCACATTATAGAGCTTGTCAGTTCAAAACCTGTTACTATGTGCTATCTGAAGCTCATAATCATAAAATAAGACAAACCATTATTTTTTTTATTGTGCCTTACACATT
The DNA here is from genome assembly GCF_021130785.1 of Homalodisca vitripennis. NCBI lineage: Eukaryota > Metazoa > Arthropoda > Insecta > Hemiptera > Cicadellidae > Homalodisca > Homalodisca vitripennis. The sequence goes on from NW_025776736.1 coordinate 86,407, forward strand.
GTGTGTGTACAGGATGAAATATATCATCATTATGGCTTTAAATTGCTGAAAAAGCTCAACAGTCAACTGAAGGGTTAATTTGAATTAGGTGTGTTTATGCAATAACGTTTTTTGTAGATGTCGAGCACTTCACAGAAACATCGCAACTTCGTGGTGGAGCCAATGGGTGACAAGGCAGTCACTGAACTGGCTGGTGTTGGAGAAGTTTTGGGGAAAAGGCTTGAACATCAGGGATTCGACAAGGTACATATTTTTGGTTTTCCCTGAATAGTAATTTATTTTTCAGATTGTTTGCAATTTGATTTTCATATTGACTTGTTTGAATCATTATAAAAAAATACTATGAAATTTCTCATTTACAAAATATCAATTTTATAAGAAATAGAATAATTGGTTAATTCAATGATTGAAGTTCTTAAACACTCGCAAACTCTAAATAGTGGCCATTCCAAGCATGTTTTATGTTTTAAGAATGGCATTAGTAAATTGACAAAATAAACAATTATCTTTCTTATATTATACAAATTTCAATAGAAGGCAAAAATACTAGAATGCGAGACACTTTATTTAGTAGTATTGCCAACAACAGTAAAAGAAATTTCCCCTTCATTGAATCCTTGGTTGAGTATAAGCAATAATACCAGACTACTTCAAATTTCTTGTTTGTTTGATGTCAAGAAAATGTTCAATAGTGTGAGCTAATACAAGGATAGCATCATTGCAAGGATTTAAGCAAACATGCAAGTGATATACCTGCATTGAGCCAACATATGTCTTATCTTGATTAACTGCAATGTTACTTTGAATATTTTACATTTTATTGTGGTTATTTGTTTCAATTCCTGCTGAATTGCAGAACCTGTAATTCAATTCTTTGGTTTATGCTAATGATTATTTATATGTCATGATGAAGTAATGTCTTAAAAACTTTATTGAATAAAATAAAAAATCATTGTCTGTGAAAATGGTTTGCCATTAAGTGTTCCTTAATTATTATTACTAGTAAAATGATAATTTATGTATGTAATATTATTCCTATACATTGGAAGAAAGTACATTTATTTTCTAGCTCTCTCTATTTTAGATTATGGTTTTATCTTAGAATGGGTTGTCAAGACTAAATAAGTTTTGAAAAAGTAGAAACTCATATCTTGATTGAATTCTGGTGATTGTTTTAAATCCCAGCTGCTGTTGTTCTTACTTAATTGTATAATACTAAGGTGACACAGGATTGTTAATACAATTGCTATCTTACTTCAGTATATAGATTTGAGTTTTATGCATTCTTCCGTGCTTAATGGTGCACCTTGCATCATTCACAGGAGGGTTGTTGTCCTTCCCCAATTTAAACTTGGAAAATTACAAAGGATTTATTTTATTAAAATTTTCCAGTTGGTACAATCATTTCCTCCTCAAAGTGAGAAGCAAAATGCTCTTACTGGTGTCCATGAAGATTGCTGATAGCAAAGTATCTGTACAACCAGGCTCAGATTTACGAACAGGTTGACTAGGCATATGTCCATGGTGGTAAATTTTCAGGGGTGGCGGCAGTGCGGAAAAATATTAGGTGAAAATTGGTTTTGGTGCACAAGAGGTGCAACGGGAAATTAACATTTGACAATAGAAATTCTTGTGGTTGAAGCTCATTGAATGTCTTTGAAACTGTTTTATATCTTGAAGTATAGCAGTGCGTGAAATACTAGTTGATTTATAGTTTATAGCTATTTGACATTGATGGTTCTGTCATTTTTTTAACATTAATTACAGTGTTATTTATTTTGCCATAAAATTTATTTATTTGTTTGAATTTTTAGTTAATTTTCACATTTGAAAAATTGACTAATCAAAACTAGGGTTACTTTAGATTTATAATGTATTCTCGTGAATTCTTGTCTTTCTTGAGATTTGGATTTGCAAAATTATACAATCTCCTGAACAGTGAGATATCACGTGGTTTTGAAGAAGGATCAGTTCTGCTAGAGTACCTCTCGTTTTCTTTTTCGAGGGAAATCATTACACTAAAGTTAGGTTATTAAATAAATTAGACTCTGGTAAGATTTGTATTGGTGTTATTTAACAAAGTTTAAAATATGGATTTATGCCGATAGTCATGAAAAAATTTTGTTTTAGAAAAACAATCAACAGAAAAGGTCTACTACAGGTCTATTGGTTTTTGTAATACCTGGATGTAGGACTAAGGAAGTTGTGGGAATGTGTAATAATCTTAATGAAGTACAAAGTGAGGATATGGTAGTTGTTATCTGTGGTACAAATGATGTGGTGAAGAACGAGTCCGTGAAAGCAATTGATGGAATTTCAAGTTTTCTTCAGAAAGTTAATGGTACGTACAAGATCGTTGTTTTAGATGTGCCAAAGAGGCATGACTTAGCAGAATGGTCGTGTGTTAATACTGAAGTTAACAAAACCAACTCAGCTCTTAAAGAACTTTGTAAAAAGCATCCAAATTTTGTGCTAGTTTAGGCTGGTAAGTCGGCGAGGATGATTCATACCAGACATGGAATGCATTTAAATCCTAAAGGCAAAAAGTGGTTAGCTGGTGAGATAATCAAGGCTATAAAATGTATAAGAGAGGATTGTATCAATCTGGATGTAGAGAAAGAGGAGTCTTAACAGTAAAATCTCTTCGGAAAACTCCATTCACTCTCTCAGAAGTCCATTGATGTAATAAGAGATGATATGCCTGCTACTCTGAGCAACTCTAGTGTAACCTCAGACAGTTTTTCACCAGAATGTTCAATCATTATCAAATAAAATACAATAGTTTGTGCTAAATGGTTGTAACATTGATTATGTGTGTAACAGAACACTTTATGTCAGAAGAAGAATTAAATGGAAATGTAGTCATTAATGACAGCCAACTAGTGTCTAGTTTTTGTAGGAAGCGAATTGGTCATGGAGGAACTACCATCTTCTCTAGTTTTCCCTGTGGTAAATAGTTCAATTAATAAGTTTTCAGTTGAATTGGACTGTGGACTTTTTAGTCTAGGACTTGTTGATATGAACTTGGTGCTTGTAAATGTCTACAGGACCACTAATGGAGAAATTAATACTTTCCTTAGTACTATGGAACAAATTTTATCTTACATTAATAGGCTGAACAAAAATTCTATCCTTTGTGGGGATTTCAATCTTCAATTTTTAAAAGTTGACAATGTTTCTAACCAATTTGTTAACTTGTGTCATTTCGTATGGCCTATCCGTGAACCTACGTGAGACAGGAACTGTATTGATAACTTTTTACATCTTTGACCTTCCAACACTATTCTGCTAAAGTTATTAACTGTCATATAAGTGATTTGGGATAGCTATTCACTGTGCAGACTATAGCTCAAGAAAAAAAATCATATCCTTCAAAAGAAATTTTAAATATAGGATTTAGTTTTAAGTGTATATCTATTTTAAACGATTCCAATATTAAACTATTTTTAAGTATCACCTCATCAAAGAAAATGGGAATGATATTTTGTCTCCAATAATGTAAATGCATTGTTTGAACTTTTTAAAAAAATATCCAGTATTATTATGAAATATATATATTGGCACAGTGAATCGAAAAGTTGTCAAACGAAGAAACAAACTAAGAGGCAATAAAAAGAAGACAGACGAGAAGAAACTCAATCATCGGAATTGCCTGACATCCGGAACAACAAGCAATACCCGATTCAACATTAACATCTTCGGTGACAGCCATGCTAAAGGCCTGTCGTCGATTATCCAGAAAAAAATAAAAGACGGTGACTCAGTTTTTGCTTGTGCAAATTCAGGAGCCCGTATGGACTATGTGCTTAAAAATAGCGCAGATATGATAAAAAAATGTCGAGGGAAATGATCCGATTGTAATCATTGCTGGAAATAATGACATGGGGATCGTTGATGAAAAGAACAACTTATTGAACTCTGATTTGGCAGACAAGATTGAAAAACACGTCACATCACACAAAAATCAATCTTACATTGTGGTTAATTTGTTTCACCGACACGACTTACCTTATAACTGCCGCATCAATAAGGAAATAAAACAAATTAACAATAAACTGCTAAAACTTGAAAAAGAAGGTGTGTGTGTTGTAGATGTCACCAGATTTTTTCGGCGTCTTTTCACCAGACACGGCCAGCATCTCAACGGGCAAGGCAAGGCAGCTCTTTGTTATAAACTACTGTCGGCGATCGAGAACTTGAGACGAGAACAGTGCGAGTCTTCCAGCAACGCTGCAACGGCGAACCAGCAGTTAACTCAGCTGAATGGAGTTCCACACAATAACTTCGGAAGAGAGATGCCACTACCGGTTGAGCGGCCAGAGTCAGAACCTGTCACACTTCCATTTGACACCTACGCGGACGCGGTGAAAAGCTACAACTTGAGGCGGACGATGACCAGCGAGAGACATCAGCCTGAATCCTCGCCACCAGCGGCGGCCAGGGACGTGGGAAGCGGCGATCCGGACTCTGTGATCGGCGACCGGCGGATGTCCACCGAGAGCGTAAACGAGTTTCCAACCGACCATAGACATTTTTTAGCAGTAAGCCAAGTTTTAGAAAAAAACATTGTAGAGTAGGGCGTAGACTTTCGACTTCGGCGCCCCCTGCCAAAACAATGCAACAAAATGCAACAAATTCAAAATTCAAAATTTTGCACCAAAACTCTCAGGCCGCTACAAATAAAATTGACTGTTTAAATTTGATGGCAGACGAAGTCATGCCCGAAGTGATGGTTATTACTGAGCATCACTTCAATGAATGCAACATACACCAGTTTCGACTGGAAAACTATTACCTGAGTAATTACTTTGCACGAAGTAATTTTAAAGGTGGGGGTATTGCTTTGTTTGTCAAAAAGGGAATTCAGTATGAAAGTGGATGTAATGTGAATTGTTCTGAAAAGGACTTTGAAGCGGCATCCATTTCACTTTTAATGCAAAAAAACAAAATTTTTTTGATCGGCCTTTACAGATCCCCTGATGGTAATTTCGATGTTTTCATGGACCAAATGAGTTTTCTTTTGCAAATTCTTTTTCAGAAAAATAGATCGTTCATAATAATTGGGGACTTTAATGTTGATGTACTCAATGTAAGAGACATGAAAACCAGGAAGTTGGGGGATCTCTTGAAAACATTTGATCTGCATTGGTCCGTAAACTCGCCGACTAGGGTGACAGCTACCACTGCCACCGCAATTGACAACGTCATCACCAATATGCCATCTGTGGCAGTGTCCCTGATTGTCACAGCCATCTCGGATCATGATGCGCAGCTGGTCACTTTGACGGATTTTGCGCCTGCTACTCTCCCGCCACAGACAGTCGTCTCCCGAGCTACTCGACCTGAGAATATTGCTGCTTTCTGTAAGCTATTAGAAAAAGAAACTTGGGACTGTCTTGATGGTTGTTCTGGAGCTGACGACATGTTTATATCGTTTAATAGGGTATTAAACTATTATCTAGATGTTGCATGTCCCCAGAAAAAAACTGTTCAAAAACATAAAAATTGTCAAAGTAGTTGGATTACTACCGGAATATTAGTCTCTAGGGCAAATTTAAAAGAATATTACCAAATTTCAAGAAGAACAACAGATGAGCATTTCCAAACATTCTTTAAAAATTATAAAAAAATCTACAAAAAAGTAATAAAGGCAGCTAAGGCATATGATGTAAACAAAAAACTGAGACATTCTAATAATATATCAAAAACCGCTTGGTATATAATTAACAAACAAAGTAAATACAGAAACCCAGTCTCTCCTTCAGAGCTGATATTTGAAGGAAATGCCATTAGAGACCCCTTCTTGATTGCGGACATGTTAAACAAATTTTTTGTAGATGTGGCGGTGAAGAGTGGCAATGTGCCATTGTCAAGTTCTGACAGCAGCAGGGGGTCATGCAGCCCAGCAGCGTCGATGATGTTAACACCTGTTACAGAGGGTGAGGTGGCTGCGGTGATCCGGGACTTAAAGGCCAAGCATTCTAGGGATGTTTATGGGTTGTCGGGGTGGCTTCTTAAACAGTGTTTCCACACAATCTTGAAACCATTGGCCAGAATGATTAATTTTTCTTTCCAAACTGGGCAATTTCCAAACGGCCTAAAAAATGCAAAAATCATTCCACTCTTCAAAAAAGGCGATTCAAAATCTCCAAGCAATTACAGGCCCATTGCCATTCTTCCAACAATCAGCAAAATATTTGAGAAGTTATTTCTCATTAGAATGCTTTCCTTTCTGGACGTGCATGATATTCTCTGTAAGGAACAGTTTGGTTTCCGGAAGGGAATATCGACAATTGATGCAGTCACTAAACTGATCGACATTGTTGTGAAGGGCTTGGACAGGCAAATACCTACGCTTAGCGTATTTCTTGACCTGTCTAAGGCGTTTGACTGTGTGGACCACCAGACTCTCATTTCAAAACTACATGACTGTGGGATACGAGGTACACCACTCTCATGGCTTGAGTCGTACCTGAGTTCCCGCCTGCAAAAAGTCCATATAAATGGCGTTTCATCAAACAACGCCCTCGTAAAATATGGGGTCCCACAGGGATCAATTCTCGGCCCAGCTCTTTTTTTAATTTATGTTAATGACCTCAGGTCATCCATATCAACTGGCCAAATGATTCAGTACGCAGATGACACAACTCTCTGTTTTCAGAGTAAATGCAGGGCCTCATTGGAAGTGGAATGTTTTGTAAGTGCAAATTCTTGTCTGCAGTTCTTATCTAAGGTAAATCTGCAGACAAATGATTCAAAATCCAATTTCATCTATTTCTCAGGGCGAAGAGTGTCCCATGATTGTGGCCCATCAGTTGTGCTAAATGACACAGTCATTGAAGAACTAAACAGCATTAAATTCTTAGGAATCCACATTGACAAAAGTCTAACGTGGGACAATCATGTAGACGCAGTCTGCGCCAAAATGTCCTCGGGCATCTTTGCTCTGAGAAAGTTAGCAGAATTTTGTGCAATTTCTATTCTAAAAATGGCCTATTATGGCCTTGTGTACCCACACATGTCTTATGGCATAACGTTGTGGGGAGGATGCGCAAACACCCACTTCCAAAGGTGCTTTGTCCTGCAGAAGAAAGCAATCCGAATCATCTCTAAAATAGGAATGAGAGAATCCTGCAGGGAGCACTTCAAAAGTCTCGATTTGTTAACGCTCCCATCCCTCTACATGTACGAGACTGTCCTGTACTGTCGTTACAAATGTGAAGTGACGCGGGGCAGAGACATCCATGACTACAACACTAGAGGGAGGGATGCATTAAGACCAGCGCAGCACAGGCTCCGGGCTTTCGAAGCCCTGCCATCTGAGGTCGGGGCCAAACTTATCAACAAGTTGCCTCTTGACCTACAGGCTGAAAATGGGCAACCACTGTTTAAGAGGAAGCTAAGGAACCTATTGGTGCAAGGGGCCTTTTACTCCGTCGGCGAGTTCGTGGACCGGGGAGGTTAGTTGGTACAAACCGTTGAGTGGGGGTGCCAGGCTTTAGGCCTACATGATAAGCCATAATGTTCTCTCTATTTAAGTTTTGTTTTATTTGAGAATTAAAATTTTAAGTGCTTTCTTTTATTTGCTTAGTTTTACATATAACTTTGTAAACACTACAATATTATTTTATTTAAATATCTACATGACTTGACGCGTGCCATGCAATGTTGTAAAAATTGTTATTACGGCAATAAAGAAATTTATTATTATTATTATTATTATTAAATAAGTTGTAATAAACAAGTTAAGAGTTAATAACAGGCATAATAGTAACAGAGTTAGTTCTAATGTAATCAAGTGGTATACTGATGAACTGTTGGCAAAAAGAAATGAGCTTAGCATGCTTTACGAATTGTTAAAATCATCTAATAGGCTGAAATGCATAGAATAAAAATAAATTATGACCAACAAATGAAGCTCGCTACGAAAAAGTTCAGCAAGAGTCAATGTCAAGATGGGGAAGGGTGATGAAGTGAGTAAGGGAGGGGGGGGCGGAAAACCTAAAATCAGGGCCTGTGTACAACAAGTTGAAGTATTGGAGGAAAACCTGCAAACATTGTTTAACTGTTTCACAGAAACCCTGCATGCTTACTATTTATACTTTTATTAATGTAGCACACCTTTGACCATTATATTTTGTTTTTTGTAAAGTGTATATAAATATTTCTATTTAGAATTTAAGTATAGGGAGTCCATCAAGAAAATACAACAATAAAACCGATCAAAAATATTCATTTTAAATTCAAGGATGGGACCTCATTACAAGCTCTGCCTTGGAGGCCCTGTATCTTTCTTAAAGAAAGTTAAAGTTTATTTTATTAAATGCTATTATTGTTTATATTTGTTACAACATAATATGGTATATTTTAAATATTGTTATGTGTTTTATCTTAAGGTCAGACTGAGCACGAGAAAGGCTTTGTTATATTCTATTCTTGTTTTTAACATCTTTGTTTTTGTATTTTGTTTACATTTAAAAGAATATTTTCAAGAGGATTATTTTTGGTTTGACTGTCTAACAAGAAAAATATCAGATGCATATATTACTTTCTTTAAGAAATAAATTTCTTTCTTTCTTTCTTACACTTTCCTGTTTTTCTGAATTCTTCTGTTAATGGAATATTAAAAAAAAAATGTATTTGACATTGAACATCTCTTGTGTTTTAGACAATTGTGCAAGCCACTTTGATGATCCATATACAACACTACCTACTCATATGATGTAATATACAGGGGAAAATAAAAGTAACATGTTGTTATTAGTAAATCTGTTTATAATACAAACACTCCTTTAGTTTCAAAAACTGTTCCAAAGTGATAGAGAAACAATTCTACTTTTTGTAATTTATAATTTACAATGTTATGTTAAAAAATGTGTAACCCATAAGGTAATTCACATTTGTATGTTCTAAATCTGCTCTAAATATTATTGTGTTTAACTTCTGGACTAATTTGATTGTACTGTATAGGCATATGTTGTGCTTGGACAATTCCTGGTGTTGAAGAAGAATAAGGAGCTGTTCCAGGATTGGATGAAAGACACCTGCAGCGCCAACGCCAAGCAGTCAGCTGACTGTTATCAATGCCTCTCTGATTGGTGTGACGAATTCTTGTAGTTCCGTATACAATGCTTTTTAATTTATTTTCTGTTAATAACAATGAACTGCTGTAACATTCATGTCTTTTGCCAAATTAGTGGTGTAAAGATATAAATTTGTTATGCAACAAAGATGTATAACAATTCTAATACGGTAAAAAAGCTTTTATGTTATCTCTAAGTTAAGTTAATTGCATATTCTGTTAAGGTTGTTGACTAGGCTGTCCTTGGCCTTGAGCTCTTATTTAATAATTACATTATTTGTACTTAGAATTTAATCAAATTTCAACATCTGAAGGCATTGTAAGTAACATTTTGTGTTAAAAGATCCTTAATTTTCACTATACTGAAATATGACTGAATATAAGTTTGATAGAGACACATTGTTATATTTTAAACTACACAAACTGGTTTGTATCATAATAATACAGTTTGAGAATAACTGCATCTTTTTGGCCAAGTATGCATTTAGCATTCCTAATTGTGTTTATTTTTAATAAGATGAAGAAATGTATAATTAGTTATTAGATTTAAATAAGAGAAGCCCATAGAATTTTACATTTTTATATGTTAGTATTTAACGTTTTAAATGAATTTTGAAGAATGGTTTGGTAAATTAAAAGATTCAGTGTTAAAAATTTAAACATTTTGTAACTACGCACATTTCATTAGTGAATTGATTATTGTAAAACCCAAATAAATATGAAGATATAAATTTAAGATTGGCATTTTTTGCACAGCATGTTTTAAAAGTAACTACAATTAAGTTGACAGTGTTTGTTAAACATTCATTTTCAGAGTCCATGAGCTTACTATTTTTTTAACAATATATTAAACTAAAAACTGTTTCACATCTTTCACTAATTAGTTTCCTGTAAATAATAATATTTGTATATTTAAAAATAAATATTTTGGAATCTGTTGCATTTGTGTGGTTTGTCCTCTTCAGTCCTTGACAAGAAGTTACTTTTATTACTTTACATTATAAAAACTATGTAGGTAATAAAACCTCGTTCATTGCAGTAACTTTGCTGTAAACTTTGCAGTAAACTAAAAAAAATCAATAGTGAAAGATTAGGTATGTTAGAGCTTGCACCTTGATGAAGAGGGCTTTAAAATAAAGAATACATAAATTAGTTTATGCTTGAAATATTGAAAACTTTTCTCAGTTCAAGTGGTATAAAATTTGTAAAATAAATACTTGCCATGTGCAGTAATTAACATTTTGACTGTAGTAATCACTATGTATCAGATTACACTTATTACTGTCGTCCGATAACCTTAAAATATATACTCCTGTTGTCAAAATGTTAAAATCATAAAGCACTCTCTATAGAAATAAAAATCCAGATATTCACAAAGTGGTCCTACTCTCGCAGCATTTTAGTACAAATGGAATCTGATGGCATGTCTCAGACATACTACTAACAAATAGTAGATTGTCAAAGGAATGTTGATATAAGGTACATCCTTCTTAGGTAATCTAAAGATAAATTTTAATCAAAGTTTAATTATTTGTCTCATTTGGTTTGTTGTGACTGGAATACAATCTTCTTAACCCTCATTTGTATAAGCGTATCAACATGAAAAAAAAACCATTTGAATTGTTGGAATATAAGTTAGCATTAATTGATTTTTTCTTCTTTGTTGGTGTTTATGCCATTATGTCTAACTGTGGTAAAATTCACCTTTGTTTTTGTTACGCAATCTTGGTGTAGTTTGGTACCTGGTATGTGTTCAGGCATTTGCCATTATTATATGTTGCAAAATTTATAACACTAAGTTTTGAGGATTGAAATCTACCCTTTCACAGGTATAAAAAACTGATATAAACATGTACTTAAGACCTAGACATCAAAAACACGATTGCAAAAAATACTGAAAATCTGTCCCCTCGGATACGAATTCAAACAAACTGCTATTTTATCCAAAGGATTAAATTTTTCTGTGGCCCATAAATCAGTGAATGGTCTGAACTTAATGAATGGAAACGAGTTGGCTGTTTCCCAGCTATCTGAGGAACAGAGTGACAGATTTCGGTGCGAGTCCAGTCTCTTACTGAACAAAATTTCTCCCACAAAACCTATTCTTAATAAGTAGGAACTTGAGCCTGTATCGATACTTGAGAAATATGATTGTCAAAATCTTACCATTCGACAAAGCTACTGTTGTACTAGACACAGTAAACGTACAAAATAAAAATGATGGAAACTTTAAATGCCGGCAAATGTTAAATAAAGATCCAACTGATGCATTTGAGCGCAAAATAACTAAAAAACCTTTCATAAACATAAAGAACAGTTTTCAGATGAATTGAGATCATTCCAAAGTTCTACACATGTGTGACCTTTCAAAAACCCACGAACCTGTCATTCCTCTCTGACCAATAATTAGTTTTATTGAATTCAGTTAGAAGATCAAATGCTCAATCAGAGAAGGAGACTTTCTATACACATAATTATGGAACTGTTAGAGCTATGCACTCAGTGTACCTACTTTGAATTAGAGGTTAAAATCTACCATTGGTGATGGGATCTATCTTTATTGCTCATTTTTACCAATGTTTTTATGGAAAAATTTGAGCAAAAAGCCCTGGCTTCAACTCAGTTCAAACCGAGGATCTGGTGGAGGAATGTGAATGAAAATTTTGTGGTTTTCCCTCAAGGAGATACTGAACTTAATGAATTTTTGTCCCACATAACCCATTTCTCACACCTTGCCTAACCTTGGTGGTAGAAGTACAAAACAAACTTCCTTTTCTGGATGTCTGTAGTAAAAAATAGAGATGTAATTAAGAGAAAAGTTTATCAAAAGAAAATACACATGCCAATATCTAAATTTTCAATCGAACCATCAAAATTTTGTCAAAGAAGGAGTTGTATACTCTATGACAGAGCAAAGATGCTATTTATGTACATTTTGTCAACACCTTATGTGTCGGAATTATTGGAGAAACTCAAAGGATTATGCAGATAATATAATATTAGAACCACCTTTAGAATACAATATTTCATAAAAACTAAAGCAAAAAATGGCAAACAGTACTCAAAAACTGAGTATAATAACTGTTTAAAGTATAACAGGAAATACATAAGTGAAACAAAAAGACCACTAAATGTGAAATCAGAATGCTTTATTCAACATCTTCAAGACATGAATATACGTCAAACCTATTGCAAATTGTTATACAATTTACAAGCTATAATTAGGTAGAAATAGAACAACATTCTATAGTATAGATGGACTTTTTTACAAGCATGTTGGCCAGTCGTTTCTTGAACATCTCTTAATTCCCGTTCTTGATGTTAGGAGGGAGTAGGTTGAGAAATCTTGCACCAGCGTGAGGGCTTCTTGGTGTAGAGGGTAGCCGTGTGCACTGGCAGGTTAAAGTTTTTAGCACACCTTTGAGGATTAAAGAACATAAAAGGGCTAGTGAAAAAGTAAAATTGCTCGACAATATTGGTCTGAATTATGAGATGGTATGAAGCCAACATAATAAACTGTGGGAGAATTTCTTCAAACTCAAACCTATTGAGGCCTCATACATAAAGTTAGCACCAAGAGTTAAGTCAACCTTGGTTGAGATTAAGCAACTTTCAGTACCAATATTTTAAAACCTTAACTAAGAAACCTAAAAGGATTTTAACAATCCTCAACCAACAAAACATAAGGCCGCTGGAAGCTAGCTTTACCCTTTCCCCTTCTGACCATCACCTTCCTGTCTCATTATTTTTAGATGACACACCATGATAGTAAAGGAAATGTCGACATGGATCTTATTAGTGTTCCAATACAGCTGTGTGGGTGTGATGTGTACTCTTGACTTCTGTGCTGTGACATGTGGGGGTTTCTTTCGTACTTCTTGCAAGAACCAGAGTATGAAGAAGATGAACCTGTTGTGGAAGATTTACAACCATCTGCACCCCAGATCCAATAGAAGAGACACACAGGCCTAGGAGAATCGCCTAGAAGCATAAAGACGAAAATATATTTCAGGTAATCCCGTGGACCACTATAATATATATATACCTGAGTTTGTCTATGAAGTAATAAAAGTACATTGAGTAACCAGAACTACCTGAAAAAGAATGGAAAAGAACTAAGGACATTTCCTAAAGAAATAAGTTTTTTGGCATAACTATAGCTGTCTTACTTAAAATTTCCAAGAATCTGTGTGCACTGGGCAACTGCAACAAGAGTACTATAATAATCTGTGAAACATTAAGTAGGGAAAGGTACTTGGTCATGAGAAGGAACCTTAAACTGGTTTATGATGCTTTAATTTCTGATGAGAATAGAAGTAATACATTTTTGAAAGGTACAGCCTTTCATTGACAGCCAGACAAGCTTGTGTTGTTAACTGTAGACTTTCTGGTCTTGATTGATGAGCAGATTATTTCCTTCTGGGGTAGTAGTCCTTCCCGCCATGTAGTACCAGAAAAACCATGTGGTTTGAACAATTTTGTTTCCGCCAGCTCTGATGGACTTCATTTAGATGTTTTTCCGTATCAAGGAACTGATGACAGTATTATCGATGATCCTGCCTGCACAGATTTGAATATAGGAGGCAAGGTTGTAATGAGATTAGCTGGAACTATAAAAACACATGCACCACTTTGTACAAGATAGATTGTTACTTTATTTCTGTTTATTTACTTGATATGCTCCATTCTGGATTGCTGAGAGTTTGATCTTGGGATCAACTTAGAAGAGATAATGAACAAGTTGTGTGGTAAAATGATACCATAACAAACCAGTAATAGTAAATTCTTCAAATAAAAGCATTTTTCCACGTCGCAGATGGGATAAAAAGAACACATTCTATGTTGATGTTAGCTGTAAATCTTCCATTAGAAACTATAACGTCAAGATGGGAGGAATTGATCTCTTAGATCACCTGATGAGCTTTTACAGAATCATCGGGAGGACTAGGAAGTGGACAATCCAAGTCATCTTCAACTTATTTGTCTTTGCATTAGTGGCAGCTTAGATTTACTACAGAAGACAACAAGAACAACAAACCACTCCTAGAAGTGATCAGCTTGATTCCTTCGAGTTTCGTAGAAGAATAGTTGAACATTTAACTCTTCAACCTCTACGAGTTAGTGGGATCTGATCAAGAGGATGGTGACGGTAAAAGATCAAAGAAGAAGCACGTACTTTCTCATCCCCTGCCAGAGCTTAGAACAACAATGGCTCTCCACTTAACCACAATACCTGATGCAGACAAATACTAATGCCTGGTTGTAAAAGTAACCGAGTTCACTTTCCAGTGCATCACTTGTAAAATAAATCTATGTATTAAAGATTGCAACTGTTTCAAAAATGTAACTTGGCATTTTTTTAAAAGAAATATTCTATTTTTCAAAATAGACCGCGTTTAACTTAATGGCATTGTTGTAAATATTTCATGTCTAATGGTCCAATGTAGCATATAAGCTACATAAATTATTTTAGCTAATTGTAAATAAACATTTTGCTTACTAAACAAAATTTGTAGAATCATAATATAACAGTGATTTAAATATATTTTCAGTCACTATCGCACGGGTCTGAGGAGGGTAATCTTTTCTGCATAAAAGAGTTAACTTAGTGCTGTATTATCCTATTGATTAGATTTCCGTTAACATTTGATTGCAGGGTGTGCTAATTACTCACACTTGGCATTTTTAATAACCTTCAGAAGAATTAAGTGGGCAATCAACTCATTTAGCCCCTTTAAGTCTCCTGGGAGTTGGGGGGACAAGGTCAGACAAATCTGCTTGCAGAAGGGATTAAATTCAAACTGGGTGTGCAGGATAGAAAATGCGCAGGCAGAGCAAGAAGAGACCATAGGTTTTTCTTAACATTGAAGGGGCTTTTGACAATAAGGGCACTGAAGCGATTGTTGATGGTCTTGAGACATGGCATTGATGGTCAGATTTGTGATTGGATAAGAGCCTTCCTTGCTCCTGGATAGGAGTACTACCAGTGCAAGGCGTACTTTATCCTCACCTGATGATTGGTGAGTTTAACACCATAGTCACAGAATTAACTAATGTAAGAAACTGGTGTTATAGGGTGGTAATAATGTTAATCAGTTAGAGAGCATTGACTCCTTTTTACTGAGAGGCTCTACATTTGATTGAAGTCTGAGTTCAAGACCATGTCAAGTCTTGCACATTATCTCTGTATACGTATCAAACATTTTCCTTCAGCAAATATACCTTCTAGGGAAGCTTGGCCAGAGGGAAGGAAATCTCCACCAACCTTGAATGGTTTATATATGGCTCTAAAACAGAAAGAGGCACAGGTGAGGTGGTGGCAAGGGTGAGGCCATGTAGGAGACTGGAAGTTCCTATGGGTTATTCCACAAACTTTTCAGGTAGAATTCACAGCCACAGTGGAATGTACTCATGAGAATCTTTGCCTGCAGTATAGGAGCATCTGTTTTTTTTTTCACAGATAGGCAGTGTTGAGGGCATTCAACTCTACTCTTATCTGTTACTCTAAGCTTGTCTGGGATTCTCATCAGGTTGTTTCTTCCCTCACCAGAATCAACAATGTCACTGTTTGTTGGGTTCCTTTAGGAACAAAAGAGCTAATGCCTTGTTTAACCTGGTCTCAGCAACTTATACAACAGAGTATCAACTATTACATGAAATTTCTAATTGTGAGTCCTCTCAAAGTGGATTCCCACTTAATATGTAAGAGAGTGGAGATTGTGTCCAGATCTGAGGATGAGAAAGCTAGTTCTACAGTCACTTTCCAGCATGAATCATCTGATCCCCCTTCAAGCAGATTGCTGTCTTCTCAGGTTGTGGATTTGATTACAGAACATGGGCGTTTGAGGAAATGTCTTGATAGAGTCGGCATTTTTAGGGATGATCTGTTATGTAGATTATTTAATGAGCAGGAAAACTTTCTGAACACTTGCTTTTTGACTGCCATGCAATAGAAAGGGAACATTGCACCATCTTTGGCAGTCTGGTCAAAAGTAGTGAATTTTCCCAGATTGACCTGATTGGTTTTATATACTGTGTTTCATGGGATTGCTTAAATTGTAAACTGGTAGGCTTCACAACACACTTCCGGGGTCTGGAAAACGTCTTCAATGCTTCAGTGCATGCTGATAAGGCATCTCTTAGAAGAATAAGAAGCCAATAATTTCCCTGATTACCAATAGTTTGGAAAAGACATTTTAGAAGGAGACAAAAAATATAGAATTCAAAATACTAGTACTATTTTATAAAATGTCCTAAACATTAGAAATATCTTGTCTACTGTGCAAAAGATAAAGCTATTTTATTTTAATACAGTATTAAAAATACAATCATACATTACAATTATTGATTATTGAGTAATCAGGAGTGTCACCTGGAAGAGCACCGCTTAACTATGAAAACAAAACAAGACTGTTAACCTTCTATAGGTCAAAGTCAAAGTCTTTATTGCACATTACATTTGAACATTATTACAATTTGTAATACAAACAGGTGCATTGTCATAATTTAATAAACAATGTTAAATTTAAAAGTAAAACAGTGGAATTTCCTAAAAGTAAGACAGAAGTATTCAACATACACACTTATTATGCTTGTGCATGTGCTGGGATGTTTAAATAAATTTATTTATTTAAAATATAATTGTCTTGTCATTTAATATCTCATCTGTACTATAATAGGCTTTTTTCAGTAATATTTTTTTAATACATTTATGAAATTGAGCTTCTTCAAGATGTTTTAATGGTGTTGGCAAACTATTGTACACACGAATACCCATATATAAAGGACTTTTCTCGAATAAGGTAGTTTTATGAATTGGAAACAACAAAAGATCCTTATGTCTGGTGTTATAGGTATGCTGGTTTGTGTATGAACTATAAATATTTGGATGTTTGTGGACGAGATTTAAAATGTCCAATATGTATAAACATGGCAGTGTAAGTATTTTTGCTTTTTTAAATATAGGACGGCAGCTTTCTCTAAAGTTTGCTCCCATCATTGCTCTTACCACTGCTTTTTGTGCCATGAAAACTTTTTCAAAATCAGGAGATGATCCCCATATTACTATACCATACTTAAGAATTGACTGAATATATGCAAAGTATACAATTTTACATGTGTTTATAGATACGGATTCTACTAAAATCTTCATTGCAAATCGGAACGAACTCAATTTGTTTACAAGGTGGTTTACATGGCATTTCCAATTTAAGTTTTTGTCAATTTTGATACCTAAAAATTTGTGAGAGTCCACTAGATTTAATCCAGAATTTTCTAAGAAGCTATTACCATTGTTACTAGGTCTGAAATTTATTATATTGGTTTTAGTTTGATTTAACAGAAGTCCAGTAGAATTAAACCAATTTTCTAACAACTGAAGAGTTCTTGTTATAGATTCCTCCATATTGAAAAAGTTTTTTTCTGTAATAAGAACATTTGTATCATCTGCAAATAAAATAAATTGTTTGTTTGGTATGTCGATTGGTAAATTATTAATATATATAAGAAAAAGGGTAGGCCCTAAAATAGAGCCTTGAGGGACACCATACAGAATATTTTCCCAATCTGATGTGACTCTATGCGAATTCTCATTGATAATGGTTCTTTGTTTCCTGTTATTTAGATATGATTGCAGATAATCCAAAACTAGACCCCTAATTCCAATTTGATATAATTTTGAGAGGAGCAATTTATGATTTACGCAATCAAAGGCTTTTGATAAGTCACAAAATATACCTGCGGTATACCTTGACTGATCCAAGGAAGTTGAAACACTATTTACAAACGAAACCATAGCTAACTCTGTATTTCTGTTCTTTCTGAAACCATACTGCTCATCACATATTAATTTGTTTCTTTCTAAAAATTTTGTTAATCTAGAATGTACTGCCTTTTCAAAGACTTTTGAAATGTTGCTCAATAAAGAGATAGGTCGATAGTTTGAGATGTCCTTAGGGGAGTCTTTCTTTTTATATACAGGTATGATTTCAGACAACTTTAGTTTATCTGGGAAATGTCCTAAGAGGAATGACTGGTTTATTATCCTGGTCAATATTGGGCTTATTATTTTGGACGAAAGTTTCAGTAAAGATATGGGTATGCCATCCCAGCCACATGCCTTACTATTGTTTAAACTAAGAATTATCTTTTCTACCTCAGTAACTGATACAAAATGAAGAAAATCTAATTCTGGTAGTTTGTTTACTGATCTAGCATCAATGTTATCAGGGCCGCATTTACAAATTCGGCGCCCCTAGGCCTACAGACCAAAGAGCGCCCCCCCCCCCCCCCCCCAGAGGACTCTGATAACACTGACGTAGAGGAGTGACACTGTAACACTGATATATATATATATATATATATATATATATATATATATATATATATATATATATATATAAAGAGAGAGAGAGAGAGAGGAGTGTTTTGAATAAATAAAAGCAATGATGAACCAATGAATGAGTCAACGTCGCACCCCGGACCTAGTTGACCTTGGCCACCCGCCCCGCCGAGCGCCAACACCACCCGCCGCCGCAACTTTTTTCTTTTGTGTACTTAAAAATTTATGCGCCCCCTAAAATTTTGCGCCCTAGGCCTGGGCCTAGTGGGCCTATAGGGAAATGCGGCACTGAATGTTATGTGTTTGTACTGTTTTTGGTATATGTAGCGTATCAACAACGTTAGCAAAATGGGCATTAAACTGTTCAGCAAGTGCACGGGGGTTTCTTATCTCATCGCCATTAATGCTTAAAATGATTTTGTCATCCCTGCTACATTGTACCCCTAGCTCTTTTTTCACAATGGCCCAAGTGGCTTTTGACTTATTTTTTGCATTGATTATAAACTTTTCATTTGCTATAATTTTTGCTTTGTTTACTACTTTTTTAAAACACTTTTTGTAGTTCTTAACATAGTTTTGGAATTTTGGATCTTTGTTTGTTTTGGCTATGACATGTAACTCTCTTTTTCTCTTAGCAGACGTTTTTATACCTTCCGTAATCCATTTTATTTTTTTCATATTATTTACTTTAACAGTCTTTAAAGGAAAAGCCTCATTCATACAAGATATAAATTTATGGAGAAAACACTTATAATTTGCTTCTACACAATCCAGGAAATGGAATTCATTCATTTCACGGTCTAAGTTTATTAAGAAACAAAATGAATTGTCTCCATTATATATTCTGATATTTTGTGTTGGTTTTTTATAATTTTGAGAATTGTTTGAGTATGGTAAGGAAACGATAAGTACATTATGGTCTGAGAGGCCAGGATCTGTGTTGAGAACACTGCTACTTCCCCATTTTAAACTGGTTAATATGTTATCTATACAACTCATTGTTGTATCAGTTATTCGAGTTGGTCCTCTATTATTTATCTTATATCCAAATTGTTTTGCTAAATCCTGAAATGATTCTGAAAATTTATCATTTTGTAACAAATTAATATTAAAGTCTGAAGCAATAGCTACAAATTTTGTTTTTGAGTCCTTTTCAAGTATTTGCATTAAAAGTTTTTAATTTATGTATAAAGAGGTTGGTCATTGAGTAGCCTGGTGTTCTGTATATTGCCACAATTAAACAATTCAGAGATTTGATTTCTGTAAATGATCCTTCAAAGATGAACTCTTCATTTAGGATTGAGAGATCCGGTCTAGGAGTACCCTGTAAATGGTTTTTAATTAGAATGCAAGACCCTCCCCTAGATCTATTTCTAAAAAATCCGTCAGTTAATTTAAAACCATTTAATTTATTTAAAAAAGTTTGATTAGAATTTTTTATGTTGTGTTCATTAAGGCAAATTATTTGTACATCATATTTACAGTTTGTTATTAACAACTTTAGTTCATCAATTTTGCTCTTAACACCTTGGATGTTGTAATGTAGCATAGCGGGACATTTATTATCCTTTATTTTTATACTACTGTTTATCTTTTTCCCAGATATTAGATTTCCTTCATTGATGTTTCTACATTTTCTAGAAAACTCTTATCACTATCTAGATTAGGACTACAGATTATAGCAGGAATGCGTGGTGCAGTTGAAGGGGTCACTAGTCCAATTCCAGCAGGGTAGTCAGTGTTTGGAGGAGAATGGGAGGGCCGAGATTCACTTACAACTTGTGGAGTCGTAGTTGCAGTCAGAGTGGAGCGAGAGTATTGCAGTGTTCTCAAAACTTCTTCAGCAATTTTTTCTTTTTCCTCTTTTGTTGTAGTGCATACCATGGTTGGTATATAGATGACGTGGTAATAGATGAAGTTCTAGTAGTCTAATGTTTGTGTCCGTATTTGAAATCTTGGTAGTTAGTTCCGTATTTATTGTATCAATTTTACTGTCTAATTCTGGCTTGTCATGACGCATAGGCAAGGTCGCAACAATGAGATTTGTTTTCTTTGTACATTCCATTAACCTTCCAAACTCTTCCAAGATATGCTTTTTTCCAGTGCTTTCAACATTGTTTGTGCCTCCTATTACAAGAATAAAATCATCTTCATTGAAACCACTTGAAAGTTCCTCTACTTCTTTAATTACCCCATTTATCTTTGCACCTGGCCTCACAACTGCAGTTACATTTAAGTTTGTCTTTTGCTGCACTAGATTACTGAGATTTGTCCCATGGCTATCAGCCATTATTAGTAATTTGGATTTTGCAGCCAGAGATACATGAGTATGTGCAGAGATTTTCTTCAATATGTTTACTTTCCTGGTATTACTTACATTTTTGGTTCTTTTACTAAGGGAGTTTATGGTATCAGGAGTGTTGCTAAATTCTTCTTCCTCTTCACTATTGTCCTCAGACAGAACCTCAAAACTGTTTTGGCAATAAATTGTGGAACTATGTTTTTTCCATTTGAACTTTTGATGTATGTGTAGGTTTTTGCCAATTCATTGAAAGATTAGAATTAGTCCTGACTTGATCTAAGCATGAAAAGCAGTTTAAACATTTAAGTGTATTTTCTCTTGTATTTTTAAATTTGTTTTCTAGGTCAGTATAATCCTTTTGCATCATAGCTATAACAGTTTTTAGGTTTTCATTTTCTATTTTAGTTTCTTTGAGTTCCCGTATTAGGATTTGGGTTTGAAAGTCTTTTGTATTATGTTCCTCTTGTAGCATAGAAGATATTTCATTCGTTTTCAAACTAATTATTTCATCTTTTTCTATCATACTTTGTTCTAAGCTTATACATTTTTCAGTCAAAGCTTCTACTTGAAAATTCAGATCCATATATCTAGGAGTGTTAACAGCCTTATCTTCAAAATTTATTTCGTCACTTCTTACATTAGATCGGTTTATAGAGGTTTGGAGAACAGGAGTTGAGCACCGTATAGATGCACTATTATTACTTATAGAAACTCTCATTTTTTGTTTTTTATTGATTTCCTCCTCAATCTCTTTTATTGCTAAACAAAAATCTTTGTTATTCATAATTTTTCCCTTTGAAAATTGTTGTTTGCTTTCTCTATAATGAGTCAATTCACTTAAACGACATTTGCCCGTTTCTTTAGTTTTATAGAACATAACATGAAATATGGACATATTTCCCTTTTTTTCAACAGTTTGTATTATAGCAGGCCAGGCTGCATGGCCCCTTATTTTGGCAAAGACAAAATCACCTTCATGGAATTTATTTGCATCCATTTTTAATATTTTTTTTCCAAGTTTTGTTAATTTAATTTATGCTGTTTAATTTAATTTAATTTAATTTTGTTAATTTAAATCTGCCTATATTATACAAAATAATCTTGGTTATAAAGCATTAACACCTGGCATATAGCTACTCAATTCACCATATATCAAGTGAAAAATAAATAATCTGAGTTTCTCTTATAGGTAAGATATTTGATTATTAATCCAGTGTAAACAAGTGGTTGTCTGCCAGCTATGTTCCACTAGCTTGACCTTGGTTGTTCTTGTTTACTTGTACTCAGATGTTCTAATCAGTGACATGTTATATAAGAAGGTTTATCCCTGACAGAAGACATGAATGAACTGGATACTGGCAACTGTCAAGATACAGTGTTGTTCACAGCCAAGTTCAAGTTCACTGTGTCACAATCAGAACTAATTTATTGTGCTTTTAAAATTATTATCAGTTAATTAATAAATAATTTATGAATTATTATTTTTTAAGTATCTGCATGTTGGAATTTTGTTGCATATTTTTAAACAAATGATTAAACAGTTAAATGAACAACTGAAGTTAATGAGTATAAGTTTCCAACATTCAACAGGAAGCAGCTACACTAGTCAAGCAAGTAAGCCATATAATAAAACCAGTATTTAATTTTGTTCCTGGGTACCAATATTGAATTTTAAATGTAAATCTGCATACTAGAAGAAACTTGCAAACAAGAAATATAGCTTCTTTTTGTTCCACAGTTAGATTTAAGCCTCACAACTGTGTTCCAAAACAGGTGGTTTCAAACAGAAAAAATTATGAGTATTGAATTACTTATATTAATCAACTGTCTGTGAAAATAAAATAAACATTTACAAGTCCACTTGGTAAAATAAAACTTCACTTGTTAGTTAAAATTAAAATTTGGCACTTACTTATGAATGAAACTAGTAAAAATTTAAATATTTCAGCACTAAAAATGTAGTTTGTTATGCACTAGACAGTATAGGTCGTGCTTTAATAATATATCACGTAAACTGTTGCATGTTAGGTTTATTCTACCATAAATTTTGTAGATTTTATGAATTAAAAATATAAGTGAAACCCCTAAAATTATTATAACTCTGTACAAACTGAAGTAGACACTCAGTGGGTTAAACTATAAATGTTATGTCATCATTTGTATATCACTCCTCACCCCCCTCCCCCTTTTGGATGATAAATAAATAAATAAATAAGGTCTTTATTTAGCAAGCGTCCATCAGTACAAAAAACTGTTTTTCATGAAAACTCTTGTCAGACATATAGAATACATGGAGAACAATAACGTAAACCATAAAATAAACGTAAAACACTAAACTATAAAAACTAAACTAACCTGATGCATATGCATGGGTCAGGCAAACACCACCTTCACACTCCCCTTAAATTTCTTACAGCTATAACTTTTTAAAGTGGGTGACAAAGCATTGTATTCTTTGGTCCAAAGTAACTAAAACCCTTTTTCCCCGTTTCCAGCTTTGTCTTTGGTAGGTGCAATAGGCTGTTCTGACGGGTACTTGCCTGTTAATTTCTTGCCTGAATACCAGCTTATTCCTGAGGTATTCAGGTTTTCCCGTCTGAAGAATTTTGTGGACCAGATTGACGGTTTGCAAGTCGGAGACACCCATGATAGACAACATCTTAGCATTTAATCTGTACTCGCTGATGTGGTCGAATTTTTTCAGATTGTAAACTAATCTCAGTGCTCTGTTCTGCAGACGAGTAAGTATCATCAAATTTTCCTGAGTCAGACAACAAGCAAAAGCTGGAAGAGCATAATGTATAGCAGGAAATATTGTTGACCGAACAATTTCCAGCTTGGAAGATTCTGGCAAAATTGTGCTTAATCTGTAAAGGGCCTTTAATCTCATTGTCACTGTTTTACATATACAGTAGAACTCCGATTATCCGAACCCCTATTATCCGAATCCCCAATTATCCGAATCACGATTCGGTGAAATTATGTAAAATTTGAAAGTCGTCAAATAACAGTGACGGCGCCCGCCCGACGAAACGTGCCATGACGTAGACAGGGGCAGGAGCCCGGCGCGCCAGGCGTACGTGCCGTTACCGTGGTAACGTGACTCCCGCATGCTATATTTAGAACACCCCGCCCTTCCACCTGCACATCGACTGCAGTCTCGCCGCCCGCCGGTCAGTGCGCTTGAGCCGTATGCCAGTTCCGTTCGCGTGTGTATTTAGCAGTCGAGTTGCGTTGTACCTTGAGAGTTGCGTTGATGTGTGTACTGTTGCATAAAATCATTAACGATGAGTGCAAAACGTAAACGAGTTGTACTTTCTCTCAGCGATAAAGTGGAAATTATTAATCAGTTAAATAGAGGCGTCGCAGGAAAGCAACTAGCAGAGCGGTTTGGCGTAGGGGCTGCGACTATATGTGACATTAAAACTAACAAAGCAAAAATTTTAAGCTTCGTGAGTGCATTGGAAAGTGAAGATGGATGTTCATCTAGAAAAGTGATGAAGCACGCTAAAAGTGAACCTATTGAGAACGCTGTTTTTACGTGGTTTCTTCAACAACGGTCAAGTGGGCAACCTATTTTCGGACAAATTTTATGTGAAAAAGCTCGAATGTTTAGCGAAAAAATGGGTGTGACTGATTTTAAGGCAAACCAGGGGTGGCTTCGGAATTTTAAATCTAGGCATGGCATTCGAGAATTAGACGTAGCGGGAGAAAAACTTTCTGCCGACCGTGAAGCTGCCATTAAGTTTGTGGAAACATTTAAACAAGAGACTAAACACTATGATCCCGAACTTGTTTACAATGCCGACGAATCCGGGTTAAACTGGAAGGCCCTACCGAGGAAGAATTTGGCATCCAAAAGAGAACAAAGTGCTCCAGGGCATAAAGTAAGCAAGGAACGAGTAACAATCCTTGTTTGTGCTAACTCTACAGGTACCCATCGGCTGCCTTTACTAATGATAGGTAAACCAAAAAAGCCAAGAGCTTTTAAAAATGTAAACCATTTACCAGTGGCTTACACCAACCAAAAAAGTGCATGGATGGCGAGTGATATATTTTTGGAATGGTACAATAAAACTTTCATCCCTGAAGTAAAAAAATTTAAAAAAGAAACTGGAAAAACGGGGAAAGTGTTGCTCATCATTGACAATGCTCCAACTCATCCACCCATTGAATGTTATGATCGGGACGAGGGCCAATTTAAATGCCTCTTTTTGCCGCCTAATGTCACAAGTCTATTACAACCCATGGATCAGGGGGTTATTGAGTGTACAAAACGACACTACAGACGTCAACTGCTCCGTAAACTGCTCCTGGCTGAAGAAAACAATGAAGAGAGAGTTTTGGATTCATACAAAAAAATTAACTTGAAAGACTGCTGTTACATGATTGCGGATTCCTGGAATATGGTTAAAAGCGTTACACTAAAACGAGCTTGGAACAGAATAAACGGTACATCAACAAAAGAACTGCTGGAACTAGAAAAACAGAGGTTACAACAAATAACAGATGAGCTAGCTGATGATGAAGAACTTGAACTGACTGTGGCAGAATTTGTAAAACTTGCCAATAACATTGCAGGTTGTTCAGAAGTCGATGTTGAAGATATGGAAGAGTGTTTGCAATCTGATAACGCTGATCCTGGGTTTCAGATAATGACAGACAATGAAATAGCAGAAAGTGTAATGGACGAACAGCAAAGTGATATCATTGACAGTGATGAGAGCGGTGATGAAACTGAAGAGGAAAATGTGCCAACACACGGAGAAGCCTTCATTTGTTTTGAAAACGCCTTAAAGTGGATGGAGCGGCAACCAGAATGTGAAGCTGTACAACTTCTTGCCGTCAAGCGCCTGCGGGACCTTGCTGCACGGAAACGAGCTACAACCTCAAGGCAACGTACTTTATTGGAAATGTTCAAGTGAAAAACTACACAGGACAAATATGTACTGTATGTAGCCTATTGCACATTTCATCACTTAATTTTTCATTTGTCATTTAGTTTATGTACTAGTACTTTTCGTTAATCTGTCTGTATTGCTGTACTGCATTTTTATTGCTCATGTTTATTACTGTACTCTATAGTATTAAAATAACAACGTTTTCAATGCACTTTTGTTTATTTAATGTAAAATACTCCTTTTTTGCATAATTTCCATGCTAAATCCAACTATCCGAATTTTTGCATATCCGAATCGGCCTGATCCCCAATTAATTCGGATAATCGGAGTTCTACTGTAGCTTTGACATGATTGGAAAAATCGAGTTGGGGGTCAATAGTAACACCAAGAATCTTTAGACTATTACTTGCCATCAAAAGCTTACCGTCCACAAATATACACCGTTCAGCGCAGCTATTCACAGACTGACTACTCGAAGATAACAGGTCTACAAGCATCACAGAACATTTATTAGAATTCAATAGCAAACCATGATCGTCTGACCATTTCTTTACACTCACTAAATCAGCATTGACATGACGGACAGCCTCAGCCGTTTCTGAGGGTTTAAATGAAATCAATAGCTGTGAATCATCCGCGTAGGAATGCAAAGAACAGTGACTTAAATGATCTTTCAAATCTGCTGTGTATATAAGAAAGAGAATCGGTCCTAAGCAACTGCCTTGAGGAACACCGACGAACCTAGGAAGTGCTGTCGATAACTTCCCGTTTACCTTTGTACGTTGCGTACGCCCAGACAAATAAGATGAAAACCATCTAACTGAGATATCATCAAACTGGTAAAATCTTAGCTTTGCTAGCAACAAATCAAAATTCACCGAGTCAAAGGCTTGGGAGAAGTCAAGGGAAGTAATCACACTCTCTAGACCCTTATCTTTAGCTGAAATAATTTCATCAATGACATTGAGAAGTGCTGAGCAAGTGCTAAAACCCTGCCTAAATCTTGACTGTGTTTCAGGAAGTAATCCTTCAGATTCTAAATATAAGACTAGTTGTTCTGCCACAACTTTTTCCAGTATTTTAGAGATGACAGGAAGGATTGAGATAGGTCGAAAGTCTGAAACTAAGGTAGGATTGAGATTCTTTGGCAGAGGAACCACCACGCTCTGCTTCCAACTAGAAGGGAAGTTGCCAGTTTTCAATGATACATTGACCAGGTGAGAAACTGCTCCAATGCAAAAGGGACTCAGGCCTCTAACCATTTTTATGGATATTCCATCCACACCAAATGCAGTACTTGTGATACTGTTCATCAACTCCTTTACCTTACTTTCGGATACAGGAGAAAAAGTGAAAGTAGAATCTATCTCTGCACATTTGTTACTGTTAAAGAATTTCAGTTTTTCTGTGCTCACTGTCCCGTTACAACCCATAGTTGAGAAGTAATGATTTAAATCTTCTAGTTCAACAGAATGGTCCTTTTCTTCAACTGACCTCATCAAACCACCATCTCTTAAAGTAGCCCAGAAAGTTTTAGAGTTTTTTGTATTCAAAGTATCAGTAAAATACTTCCTTTTCGCTGATCGTATGGCCACATTGAGTGCATTACGAGCCCTGCACTATGCATTCCTAGAACCTGTGTTTTCAGAGACAAATAAGTATGTTTACAATTATTCTTCTTTTTTGTAAGGTATGCTATGTTTGAATCTCTCCAAGGAGCTTTCTTTCTTGTTATTCTTTTTCTCACCAAGGGTGCACATTCATCAAACACTTGGACTATTTTTGTTGTTAACACATTAGCGATATCATCCACGTTTCGATGAGTCATTATGTTATCCCAGTGTATATTGGAAGCAACATCAATAAATGTATCACTGTCAAAATCTCTAAAATTCCTATATGTAATAAACTTTTCTTTGGATTTGGATTTTTTGCAAGGCACGTCACAGTAAGTCAACCTGTGGTCGGTGATCCGTCTACCATTGTGAGTAAAAATGTTGGAGGTATCAACCATTCCTACATCAAGGTAATGGGTCTTGTCTACAATTATCAAATCAATAAGAGAAA
Organism: Homalodisca vitripennis; assembly: GCF_021130785.1. Classification (NCBI taxonomy): domain Eukaryota; kingdom Metazoa; phylum Arthropoda; class Insecta; order Hemiptera; family Cicadellidae; genus Homalodisca; species Homalodisca vitripennis. The sequence goes on from NW_025776736.1 coordinate 114,099, forward strand.
ATGAACTTTCTGTGACACGTGTGGGCTCCTTAATAATCTGAGAAAGGCCCATTGATTGAAAAATTCTTTCGAGATATTTTACATCTGCCCTCTTTTGGTTCAGAAGATTCACATTCAAATCACCCAGCAAAATAACTGAATCAACACCTGGTGACTCGTCGATGTACAGAGCGTGGATTAAGGAGCTCAAGGTCGAATAAGGAACGTCTGGGGGCCTGTATGCAATGCAGATAAGTAGCTTCAAACCTTTAAGATTAACTACACCGCTGATGTATTCAATACGGTTGTCAACATTTTGAAGATAAAGACGAACAAACTTAATTTCTTGTTTTACATAGAGAACTATACATCCACCACCATCTCCCAAACCAGTGGGTCTATTTCAACGATGGAGTGAATAGCAAGGGACATCAAAAACATGAGAGGGGGTCTCCGAAGATAACCATGACTCTGTGATTCCCAACAGGTCAAACTGGAAGTCGTCAATCACCGAACACAGCTCCTCAAAGCCTGTATTCAGTGATCTAATATTAACTTGAGCTACTCTACAACTGTTGGTAAAGTCTCGGTGCCGTTTCCCGACAGGTTACTAATTAAAGAAGGGGGAAAACTGAATCATCAGTATGGGATATCTGAGGGCTGGGACACACACCTTTTGTCTCAGCAGGCACAGCCTCATAAATTATTTTCAATGAGTGAAAAATAAGATCACCAAAACAGTCATTTCCCTTCCGATTCAAGTGTGTCCCATCACGCGCTAGATGATGATATTTAACCACAGCGCTAGTGTCAAGGAACTCGACGTTGAAATTATTGCACATCAGCATTTGCTGCTCATTAAAATAAAAAAGGGCTTTCTAATTGATATCCTTTCTTGTCAGAACACTATTTACAATTATGATAGAGTTTGGGAATTCTTGTTTTGCTGTACTCAACAGGTCAGCCATTGAGTGAAGCACCGTGGCGCTTACCCCAACCACCATTATACCCAGGCCCCCCATTATAACCATGAACAAGGTTGTTTGTACCAAACAAGTAGATATATTATTTTAGGTTGTGCAGATTTATATTTTCCAAGCTTATCTTTAATATGAGAAATTTTAGCTCCCGGATTAATATCCACGATAGCCCCACCATCTGCACACCTCTTCCCTGAGTAACGCAGAAGTGAGCCCCCAATCAACAAAACATTAGACATAGGAGTTTCCCGAATCTTCTCATTTGCTTGTATTGTATACTTTGGACCGCTTATGTCACTAGAAACCTTTACTCTTACATCTGAGTGCAGGACATTGCGATGAGTAAAGGTTTCTTTACCCACTTTAGAACTACTTTGATTTGGTACATTTACAGAAACCCTAGGTTTGTTTGTTTGTCGTCGTATGAACGACTTTTGTTGCCATTTACCAGATGAATTGCAAATTGTTGTATCATTAATACAGGTAGTCTACTCTCCAACTCAAGGGCTTGAAAACGGTTTGTACCAGGCCCGTGCGCATGGGGGGGGTTTTTGGGGGTTTAAACCCCCCCCCCTTGAAGATTGGGATATATCATATTGTTTCCATATATGTTAATCTCTTGTTGCCCAGATGTATTTACACTTCAGCTGCAGCAAAATGTACATACTGTACACTTATTATAAACTTCTGACTCAGACTGTGAATCTTTGGTTGCCCAGATGTATTTACACCTCAGCTGCAGCAAATGTACATACTGTACACATATTATAAACTTCTGACTGTTAATCTTTGGTTGCGCAGATGTATTTACACCTTGTAGATGTGAACTCAGTATTAGATGAATTTTTTTCTGTACCTCGACGCATCAACTTATTGAAAGAGTAGATCACATATGTTTTTATTTGAAAAAGTTTTTACTTTGTTTAAAGAATGAGTTACAAATGTATTAAAAGTATGTAGTTTTACAATTTTATAATAAACTCATTTTCCATACGTATTAATTTTTAATCTATTACTTATTTAAGTTTCTTCTTTTTTATTTCATAAAATAAGTATAGAACCCCCCTAAATAAAATTCTGCGCACACGGCCCTGGTTTGTACATTTTACAATGTGGTTACTTGGGAGGGAATTTTGTATTTTTGGTACGTATACCCTTAGGTTTTACTTTTACCCATTTCCCTGATTTTTTAGTTGGTGGAGCACCATCACAATTGATATTGCTAGAACTTAAAACTTGGTCTATATTACGAACATTGACAGCGGATGGTGAACAGTTTGGGACATGATTGGGCCTTGCAGTGGTTGGCTCAGATGGAGCTACCTCAAGACTTATTTCTGATCAAAAGGCCACTAGGACCGTCGACAAACAGTGCATACCAGTTACTGAACGAACTCCCAGCACTTGGCATAGTTTTTTGGCAAAAGCCTTCGTTTATAAACTTAGCATTGACCAGTACACTTAGGCCACATTCATAACTATTGTTTTGTTGAGTGCAACTCAACTCATGGAAACTGTTTGCCTTGAAGCCCAGTTTAATTGTTACTGCTTTTGCAACTACTGAGTTTATGCCAAGCAATGAATCCAGATGGTAAACCAAGTGACTAGAAATGTCAACAAACAGCAAGCTCAAGTGCGAGCCAGTATCTTGCTGTAAAGTAGCTGTGTTATTACTAACACACAAAAAAGCACAATCAAAGCTGTTAAACATAAGCTCACCTAAAAGAGCTTTTACATCATTACAAGTACCATGGTTTACAACCTGAGTTACAGAGGGACCCATAAAAATTACCCTGGATAAGCTGTCTTTGTTATTACTACTAAAAGACTGAAAGAAAGTATCGAGAATTGTGTCATCCACCCATCTACTTTTAAGCCAGTATTTTTCCTCAGCTTTTTTAACTGAGGATTTTAGATCAGTTACAAATCTAGTCAATTCTAGTTTTTGATTATTACTAACCACAAGGTCTGACTTAAGTTTAGCAATAATTGAATCATTCTCGCCAACTAAAGACTGCAATGATAGACATTCATCAGGCTTATTTTTTAACTTAGTTTTTACATCAGTAATGCTAGAGAGCATTCCACTGTTATTTTTTAAAACAACGTCTTTTTCTTCACGGATGATATCCAGTTCGTTAAATGAAGCGTTGAGATCAGATTGCCTCTGTTGTTTTTCTCGTTCCAGTCGGGATTCGAGAGTCAAGATGTTGCACTGAAGGTCCTTAATAACTGCCCCAGAATTCTTTTCAGAAGCTAAAGCGTTGTCCAAACGCTGAAGTAAGCTGGAGATATTCAGCTGAAGGTCTAACAAAGTGATGTGAGGGTGATTAGCCTCTAACTTTTTCAAAACGAGGCAGATATTTGTGAGAAGAGTTTCTGTGTCAACGTCCAGATTGTCTGTGTTGGCAAACGCCTCCTCAATTTGATTGGATGCATAATTAGACATGCCCCGCGTTAACACCATTTTATTCTGTTGACACAAAACACTTTGACGTATCGTAACAACAATTCTCCTCTGAGTGAGGGACAGCAAGCCGCCAAACAAGCAGGTATTAGTATTACAGCAAAGAAGTTTAAGGCGTAATCAAAATCACTCGCAGAGGCCAGAATGTCTATTAGACGCCAATATATGACGAGCTGCAATCCGCACGCCGCATGGGTAGATAGGTTGCGGCCAAGAAATTGAAGGCTCTCTAATAAAGTATTAGAGAGTAATAAATATAGATAAAAAATGTTTATAACAAAAAATATTACAGTGTTAAAATTCGGGTTAAAAACTATAAAGAATAATAAATATAACAAATTTAAAATTCAGGTTAAAAATTATAAATATAACAAAGTTAAAATTCAGGTCAACAACTATTAAAAATAATAAATATAACTAGGTTTAAATTCGGGTTAAAAAACTATAAAGAATAATAGATATAACAAATTTAAAATCCAGGTTAAAAACTATAAATATAACAAAGTTAAAATTCAGGTCAACAACTATTAAAAATAACAAATATAACAAGGTTTAAATTCGGGTTAAAAACTGATTAAATAAACGTTCCTTTGATTGTTTATTTTAAAACAATCAATTTATTTATTATTTGCGGAAGCAAAAAGTATTCGCCCTGCCATGGATCCGATCCAAGGTCCGTTGTTGCTGATATGTCACAGTCTGAAGCGGTGTCACTGAGCTATCAGTGCTTGCAGGAGGTACTGAAGGCACTGGTACTTAAGCCGCGCAGATGTTTCGAACAGCGAGCGATGGGACGTGCTTATTGACATGTGCTTGTCTTGGTTAGCTTGTATTGAGGTTGTGTCGTATCTACGACTATCGCCTTTACTCACTCAAATGTTCCAAAATGTCACTCACTGTCCACTGTCTCAGCGCTTGACGAGTCTGCAAGTTCACTTGTTACTTAAAGTTTTATTTTTAATTTAACTACAAAATTTTGTATAAAATCACTAGCCGATTTGGCACAGACTTATTTCCAGTGGCGCCACCTATCGCCCCCTGTCTGGATGATAGGACTATGTTGATAATACTTATTCTACATGAGAATCTTACTAGACGTAATACACTAATTTATCTGCAATGCTACTGTTCATTTATAATATTAACATATCATACGTAGTGTATAAAAGTACATATATATATATATTGCATATTGAATGCAATATTTTGAGACATAATGTTGCTGTGGATTTGGTCATCGTGCAATGGTACACAAAAACTAATCTCTTGGTTTTCATTTCATCTGATGAAAGCAAAGTTGCTAAATTCTGACATACCAGTGGCTTTTATAGATACAACCTGATCTATAAGATGTGTCTTTAAAGGATTACTAAAGTACAACATGCTCATTATTATTTATTACCATTCACATGGTTACAACATTTTATAATTACTCTACTAACAAAGAAAAATATATATATATATAATCGTACAAAAAATGATACACTAACAATTTGATATCAAATACAAATTATTGTTATGATAAACAATAAAAACATCACGAACTACAACGAAAATTACAAATAAGATTAATAGTTAATTTTAAGAATCTGGGCACACTAGATCTAAAAAGGTCAACTGAAGAAGTCCACATAACAAGCAATTTTACTCCCAGTGTGAAACAATTGAGTGATTCCAGTGTGGTAGGAATAGTAGGTGGGTCCAAATTCTCTACGGAAAATACACTTCAATCGAGTACCTCTTGGAACTGCAAAATCGAGGTTGTTTAGATTCCGTCAATCCAGTAGTTCGTTGGCAACTCAAACAAGAACATTATATCGCAGTGTTTCCTTCTTAGTTGGAGAGTCTCTAGTTTAAAGTGGCTTTTAAGTTAAGATTCATGATTATGTAAGTAAGGGTATCTAAGATGGGTGCCAAGTATCCTGATAAAATGGAGCTGGACCCTATACAGCATATCTACATGTCCAATCTGATAAGGATTCCAAATAAAGGGATCCATATTTAAGTGTAGATAGCACCAAGGACTTGTACAAGATAACAAGAGACTGAGGTAAATGAAAGTCTCTTATGGATTTCAAAATGAATCCAATTAGTGCATTAGATCTAGATGTTTTGCGGATTTCTGTTGTAAAATAATTCAACATGAAACCAATTTGTAACTTCTTACCATTGTTGTGGAACAATATATTACAGTGTTCTGTACACAAAGTTTCATCACAAAACAACTGATGCAATCTGAGTGCAGCCAGCTGTACAAAAGGCTTGCATTGTAACAATACAAATATTAGTAACAAACTTTATTCAAACCAGCGGTTAGCTGGTTTGAAGCCATCGTTTTACTTTATACATTTTTATATTTTCTGCTTACAGAAAATTTCTTAAAACTAACATCTGAACAAGCCAAAATTTCATAACAAAAAGAACATCATTTTTAAATGCAAACGTGTTTTAAATATTTTATTGATTACTAAATAAAAAACCCTAAACATTTGTCTGCATCATTGATTGAACATGTGATAAGTATAAACTTCACAAGAAACACTAAGAAGCATTTGAACGCATATCAATCATGTCTTTATAATAAGTTACTGTCCAGACCGCAGATAAGGACATAAAGTTCGAGGTTGTCTTACACTAGCTGTCTCTTAAGCTTAAGTAGATAGATCTACTATAAACTTATGGGGGAAAGAATATCTCCTCACCACCACGCACAGGTAAATATCATCAAATGTAAGCTGTCTTTGTATTTTGACCTGAATAATACTTTAAAAAAATAGACGTACCAGATTTTTTCATTATAAAAGACAGGTTTTAATACATTGTGATATGGGAGTGTAAAATTGAGCATTTTGTAAAGAACTCAATATTGAGTAAACATCATAGAAACTTTGTACAGGTATTTACACGTAGTTTGGATTTTCAAGATGGCCACTGTTCGAATTTGGGTTCTAAAGTCATTTACAAAAATATTAATTTTGCACTTACAAATTTTTAATATCTCTTAAGATAACAGCCTCAATACAATTGTTTCGGGAAATATACAGTAACATTACTGAAAAAGAGGGTGAGCACAATAATGGCCATAATTACTAAGCATTATATAGACCAGAGTTCTCAGGCCATTTATGACAACTGTTGTCCTACCAAGTTGCTTTAATATTTTCAGATAGTTTCTGTACAAAGTTTTGACAAATTCATATAACAATAGCAGACAAAATAATATTCTGTTTGCAGAAGTTACTCATTTACTGAAACTATATATATATATATATATATATATATATATATATATATATATATATATATATATAATTCATTTTGTAGATAAGGGTTTATTGAGTGAAATTGTATGACATGATAATTTGAAGATATTATTGCAGTCACATAGCTGCAAGAAATGCTATAATTTCAAATGGTTTTGGTTTATCAAGTCAATCAGTGTTGAAAGTTTGAAGCAAGCATAGAACATAAAATAAATCAGCTGATAAATTCAACCAGGATATTTCACAGAATTTCTTTTCAGTTATCAAAATCATGGGTCTTAACAATGATCATCCAGACACACTCAATGCCATTGATGTTGGAAATACAAATATACTGAGTTAAATTCAGATATTGGCCTGACTTCTGCTTCTGACAGAGATTATTCAAACCCAAAAGATATATGAAAAAATGGATGAAACTTGTCCAATAGCTAAATTACTTCATACATTCAAAACAGATACTGAAAAGATCACATATACTGTATACAGGGTGTAACAAAACTCTCTAAAACAACTTTAGGATACTGTTCCATATACCAAGAGGAGCTAAGAACTAAAGCAACCAATGATCTATTTATTTTTGCTTACCAGCCCTCTGTCAATTTTATTTTTTATTTAAGAAAATAGTAAACATATAAAACTGAAATTTGGTACAATTATTTTCCTTGCAGTCTTCAACAAAGATAAAAATTGATATTATATTATCATATCGTGTTTCAAGATGGCGGACTGTAATGATGTATTGATGATGGTTTAAAGCTTAATACTGCAAAAACAACATTATGACAGTTTATAAAGAATAATAAATGTTGCTACATCTAATAACAAACATTTTGATACATAAATCATAATAATCAGCCAAGAAGTAATGTAGATGTAAGCTTTTAACTGTTCTAAATGCATGGCAAAACTTTCATTGTTTATGACACCATTAGCAATGCATTACAACTTTTAAAAAGCATATACTGGGTGTAAATTAGGTCCTGATAGGCCTGGATATATTCTAAACGGATTGAGATATTGATGTACAATCTATCATGCCTATTAAAATACTTTACTTCTATGTGAAAGATAAATTCAAAAGAAACACAATGACATGAACAAAACATTTCTGGGATTTTTTGCTCATAACTTTTGCTAGGATCGCTGTAGAGATGTTTTTTTTCATATTCTGTTTCTTTTGAATTTACCTTTCAAATTACATGTCACAAAATAGGGGTTGCAATTTGAAAATGTAAAGTGACCCCCCTCTAACCCTTTTTAAAAAGGGGAGTGAAATATTTCTACCCTCTAAAAAGTCCAAAAAGGTATTTTAATAGGTATGGTGAAGATTTTAAATCGATATCTTAAACCCTTTGGAAAATGTCCAGACGTATCAGGACTTAATTTAGATCCTGTATATACATTATTTACTGACCAATCTTCATGATCTAGGTGCCAAAATGTTTTTTTATAGATATAGCAACTTTATTATTCTTTGTGAATGTTGTGTATACATAATATATGAATATTTTAATAAAAGAAATATGATGTTGTTTCAAGTGCCCATATAGATGTTTATCTCAGACATTATATCAAGGACAAATGTCTGTCTGTGTTCCACTGCGACTTAACTTCAGAGTAAGAACTCTGAATTGGGGTAACATAGAAACACAAATAATAATAAACAGCCTTTTGTCCAGTGCCGCATTTCCCTATAGGCCCACTAGGCCC
>NW_025776737.1:0-17376 GCF_021130785.1 Homalodisca vitripennis
TTGTTGTAGTTTAAAATGAAGTTCTACACGACTCGCAATACTTTCACACTTACCATATCAATCGTCATTCATACTTTGTGTGTTTTGCAAACACACGTGGAGAGGTGTTACGTGAATAATGTCCAAAGAAGGGACGGGGACGACAAGCCGACGCAGGACCGGAAGCCACCTGAAAAAAAATCTGAACAAAACAACTCGAATCACAAATATGACATCCAATTAGTAGGCTGAATTAATTATATAAGTACCCTTACAAGAAGAGCTGTAATAACAGTCTTGAGCATTTGACTAAAAACTGTAGTTGTTCAGCAATGGCATTTACAAATTTAAAACCTGAAATAGTCCCAAATACTTACGGTAGTGTCATCTCGCATGATGTTTCTTTATGATAATTTAATATAGCATAGCTGAAACATTATTTTCATATTAATAAATTCAAAATATAATGAAGTTAATTACATTAAACTAATGCTTAGATAAATATTTTAGTAGATAAATACTTGTAGTGGGTGTAAATACAGACAGGAACAATATGTAACGAAGGCAAATGTCATTATGAGATCCATTAAAAAAGTAACGTTATAAAAGATTCTATTAACCAACCTTGGTAGGGGAATTGGCGACCTGCCTGTGCTTAAAACAGTTGCCGTGCATTCCACCACTGTTACTAGAACCAACTAGCAATTGGCTGCAGTGAAAACTGTTATGCGCACCCAGGGTTAGCAGCATTACATGGTAACAAGGGCCAGGCCTTGGGGCACAGGTTCGTCACCTGGGCACCATGTAATAGACTCCCCTCGCCTTATTAGGTAGATTTTTTGAGATATTTAGCTCTTTTACGTCACTTGTGCCTAGCACATCTACCACAGACAATATGCACTTACTCGGACCAAGAGAATTAAAAAAAAATTATTTTTTTTTTTTTAGATCCGTAAGCTTCTACTAGACGTATTGAACTTTTACCGTATTAATGCGTGGGATAAAATGCCTTTTAAATGTTTTCAGATTACATAATTGTTTTAATTATTATTGTAGTGCAAGTAAGATTATGACAAGAAACAATATTTTTATTTGACACACCGGTTGATATTAAAAGGAAATATATTATATTCTCGGTTGCAATTTAAGTTATATAAATATAGAGGTTGCTCCTTATTTTAGTTCAATTTTATCTTGAAGTACACATCTAATTGCACCCAATCTTTCAAGTGCACAATGTGCTGACTTGAAAGATTTGTCACTATTATTAACGATAAGTTTGATTTAATATTAGGATCTGATACGAAAAGATTTCTAAGTTCACAATATATAAAACTTTAAGAACACTAATAAACATTGGACTTACCTTTTCATAAAGATTAAGTTCACAACGGTTAAAAATTACTAAATATTGAAACCCTTTTAATTTAGTTTATATAGAAACTTTCTAACAATGGAATCCATAAATTTATTAACTTTATGGAATCTTTATTTTTATTAAATATTCTTAATATTCTCCGTTAATAATTTCCGTCCTGTTCTCACTGATGTTGTGTTGGAAGTGAGCCCACGACCACAGGTAGCAGACACACAGGTACTACCTTTACCAACACCCTGGAGGTCTTTATTGAGGCAATACACTGATGGACGTTAATGAAGAAATAACGAGAAAACTACTTGCGGTCGAATATTTATTTAAGTTCCAGCAGTGGAAAACGAAGTTGTGTCTGCTGATATCACTAGGAGATTTTAAAACTTAACCAGTAAATGCACCTAACCCTGTCAGTTCGCCATCAGAGCCTCGGGAGTCATGGATCACTATTAGCCGCTAGTTTTCTCGCACTATTGTAATTCTACCATTATTTTTTGTATATTTAGATTTAATCCATGTAGAAAAGAACTAAGATCAATGCTTGTAAATATAAGCATCTAGTACAGATCACTTACAACATTGTCTAGTTGACTCAGAATCAGTAAAGTACAGTTACAAGCGCAGGGTGACCTACGCGTGTTCACATAAAGCTTATAAATGACACAATCAATCCGAGTTTTACTGGTTGACCTGGAAGAAATCAACTGTCAACCTCGCTACGTTTGGAAGAATCATAACGATACAGCACCGTAAGGGATTAAAAAATATCAAGCTGGGATCTTTCCTTAAAAATGTTCCTGGATATTATACTTTATACTAACATTTAGGTAATATTTCAATCACAGTCAGGCAAATAAAAGGGAGAGAAAATCGTTAGGTAAAATATTTAAATGTAATTAAAAATACTTTTACTTGCCTGGGGGTCAGTTTTAGTGTCTAAAGCGTAAGAAGTATAATTTTAGAAAAATTTAATTATTTCCATATTTTTAACCCTATTGATACTTTTTTATGTCGATCACCACTACAACTCCCAATACTTATAACTTTTGTTTCCTAATATAATTTTTCCAACACACTTTTAAAGCACCAGGTTGAGTAATTGAACGATAAAAATTGACTCTGGAATACTGAATTTACACTACTTAAAACAATAAACAAGTGAATAAATACTTTTAAAAGTAAATATCACGAGGGGAAACTTTTAGAACAGGTTCTGGCAACAAGAAATGGTGGTGCCAATTTAACAGGTAAATACGTTTATTATTAAATTACAACTCGCACCGTTTTTCTCTTCCTGTGAGTTTGTCTACGTTGATATACACGCTTTCGTTTATTCTAAAAAGACAAAATTAAGAACGTCTGGGGAAATACATATAAATGTTTATTTTGAACATTGTATAACTTTATTGAGGCGTGATAAGTTTGTTTTTAATTTATGCAAATATTTAATCAACTGTACCGCCACAGTGGTAGTGTATACTAACGGACAAGTATGTTGAGGAGTGGCTGGAGCCCATTCATTAATTACATACAGTTAAATATACAGTAAAATAAGTAGGGTATAGTACTTCTGCTGTTCTACAGGTAAATAAGTCAAAGTCATGAGTTGCTACAATCTAAACGCAAAGCTTAATTGTCTAACACCAACATTCAGACAACATATACAGGAGTACAAACAAGGCAACATCTACGTGATTATCATCCAATAAAAAGTGCGATGCTTTTACTTATCCATTTGAAGAATTTTCCAGCATAAACGACACAGGTTTAGCCGTGGTGTTCCGGTCATAGCTCGGAAGAAGACTGAATATGAACTCTGCTAACTTTCCCCGTATGAACTTGAAGCCGAATTGCTCAAAATGCCACTGTCCGAAACAATTTTTAAAAGCGGTATTAGGTTTTAAAATTGTGTTTTCATGGAAACGAGGAATAATTATTGTTTGTTCAGAAATGGACTATTCGTATGGCTTAAGTTTACTATATGGAAATTATCAGGAAGAAGAACTATAAGTTAACACCAGGGTGTTAAATGTTCAAGGCGCATTTAAAGAATAATATTGAGTGTAATACATCACTTACCCATGGCTGCGCTATCAAGAAAATACAACAAAAATAAGTGATTATTTTGGAAGTCTTTTGTACATAATATGGGGAAATAAGCTATATATATATATATATATATATATATATATATATATATATATATATATATACTGTATATATATATATATATATATATCTGTTTTTTTCAACATTAAGAATGTTGTTTTCATGTAAATATGTTAGGAAAAAAATATGACTTGCATCAAGAAAATATTTTAAATACCCGCATTTGTACCATATTATAATTAAAAATGTAATCGGAGCTGGATAAGGTTTCATGAAAATTTTTAATGAAAGTATGGGAGCACAAATTAAAAACATGTGAACTTATATATGTTTAAATGAGAACGAGTTTTATTTTGCGTTAAGTAAATTATAAAATACACGTGGTTTAATCAGAACAAAAGCAATAGACGTATATGATGATTTTTAACATGGATTGTATTAATAAGTTTTAATTCGTTAGTTAAAAAAATGTCAAGCGTTGATCGTCCTTACTTTTCAAAATATAAAATATCCTAATATTTCTCAATATAGGTCGTCTGAAATTGTCGTTATGGAACTCAAATTAAAAACAGGTGAGCCTGTATTTTGAGATCAAATTTGATTTAAAATTTTAATTTAAAGACTTTTATAATTGGTTATTACTAAACTACTCGTTTAGATTTGTAATTATTTCAAGTAATGTTTCCAAACTTTACAACGATTATATTGAAAGTTCTCCGTCGTATAAATAGTCTTAGTCATCTATAACGACTTGGATTGTTGATATTAATATTCCAGAGTATTAATATATAAATCATCAATAAAAAATACATCCAAGACGATATAAAATATTTTTTGATTAGTAAAGATCCTAGTGAATATTAAGTAACAATGTTTTACTAAAATTGTTAACTATTAAGTATTATCTGGTTTGTCTAAAATAAAAATCACAGTTCTAAATGAAAACAATGGATTTATTTTTAACTGGCAAGTTAATAAGTTCAACGTTTCAGAATTTTTATCACTCTATTTTCCACAAAGAATTGACAAACCTTTTAGTAAAATTTAAAAAATTCCTTTGGCAAGAAATAAAAATATTAATTAAATTATCAAACTAAAAATCAGAGCTCTCTTCTAAAATAAAATAATAAAGTTTTAAAATAAAATGAAATACCACTTGGAAATAATTAAAATAAAAATGTTCACTTCTAAGTTCACTCAAAATACAAAATAAAATCTCAACTTCTCTTTACACAATCTGAACCTTAACTTTCAAGTCTCTGCAATTCAGATTACAACTCTCTCTCTAACAATTATAAAGTTCAATTAATTTTCAATTAATAATTCACATTAACAGTTCCAGTTAAATATTAATAAATTACTACTTTTTCAAATCTCAATTAAAGTTATTAACAAAGTTCAATTTTAATTCACTTCTCTTGAAGCATGAACCTAATGTAACTTGTATGATTCTATTATGCTCTATTGTTCTTCGAGAATAAGTTATTTAGATTGCTCTGTAGTTTCTATGAATTTAATTTTTTCCTATAAAAAAAGACAACAAAATTAATTTAATATCAGATCAAGATGACTTTTTCAATAAAACGTACAATAAAATTTGGTGCTTACCTCAAAATCACTCGCGGAAAAAAAATTAAGAAATTCGGCGCACTGCAATTAACTTTACTCACAGAAAATAACCAAAAGAAGGGCGAAAATTATGAGCGGGCGCTTAAATACTTCCCTTTCCAATCACCTTTGCAGGACATCCGTGGAGCTCTCTCATTGGTCCAGCTGTATCAAACCAGGAGAACAATACTCACAATAAGACAAGTTCTAATCAATTCAAGGCAGTCAACCTGCCTTCCTAACAATTTAAAACTACCAGTGCTAACATTGCCAAAGGATTACATGTTCGATTTTACCCTGACATTTCACAATCTAAATCTAAAATTAAGTCCCAATATTTCGATCCCAAACTTTTTATTTAATTTAAGTTTTAATAAAAAAAAATTAATCAATGTAGCTTTAAAACGCTACATTACTCCCTCTCCTTTACTTCTAAATACGGCCCTGAAGTTGATAATACAAATTTAACACCAATTAGCAATTCAAAATGGTTTTAAAAAGTACATCATTTAGTTACCCACCAATGTTTTTAGAACAGACAGAACAGTTAAACAAATAGAGATTGACCGTTATAAAGGGAATGTAGGTCAATAACTCTAGATAGCGAAGCCTATTCCCCTCACAATTCTAATTTTACTATCTACAACAGGTCAGTCTTTTCCAGTCCAAGGAAATTTTGTCCTTTCCGGTCTCCTCCTGTCGACGTCTAGGTATGGACAGCAGCTCCCTCAGTCAGTGAGTGCTCGTCTTCACGGTCGTAAGTATCGTCCCTTGGATCCGTCGTGTAGTGTAGGTCACCATCCCCGTTGTTGGAACCGCCGGTGGGGCGCGCGCGTGGTCCGCAGCGTGTGACCAGTGTTAGTGGAGTGTCAGTGTTGTTCCGTTTCTCACCTCAACAGCATTTTCACATATAAACAGAACATTCTCTCTTACAATGACATAAGTCCCCTTTGTCACCATTTATGTCGGAATTTCAGAGCTTGTCTCGTTTCGGTTTCAAAAAATTTTAATTTTTATCCAACTCAAAGATTGCTCATTCTTTCCTTCATAAACTTTATTAAAATATTTAAGACCCTTTTTTTAAAATTACTAACACTTTATTTACATTGGATTACAAGGGGGGGGGGTTGACCTGAATTTCTTTCTCTCATTCATTCACTATAAACAAATAACAACGATGAAATTGGACACACAAGAAGGAATGTTAGTACATCAATAATATAATGTCTTTATACTAATATCAGACAGTATAATGGTTGTAGACACTATTATTAAATACTACATTTCTTAATTTTAAAGTCCTGAGGCCATGTAAATTATCCTCTTCATGTAAATATTTATTTATATGTCATAAAAATCCCCTTTTTCTTTTAATACCTGAAAGAAAACACAAAACCTTGACTTGGCCTATGGTTACTCAATTATGACATTTTAATATGGGGATTTTTTTTTTTATTTTATGCTGAAAGAAAAAATTGTCCAATTGTTCTTAAGTGTCCAAGTGTTTCCAATTAAATTTCACTTAAGCGGGTCTCAAATCTTGTAAATGCACTCTTTTCAAAATTTTTAAGTCCTTGGTGTGCTGTATTATATAACTGTTCTCTGAGATAATAATCACAATCTTGTATGTCCGTCAAATTTCCTATCCAATTTATTTCTGTGTCCGGGTATTATACAAAATACTTCATCGTTAATTTTAAACTTCCGGTGGTTTCTATTATAGGGCCTTAACTTCGAATTTTTAATAAACTGTTTATTTAAATTTTCCAACGCCTCCGCATATTTTTGACATTTTTCCTTTGGCACTAAATTTTCAAAAATTGATTTTCAAGTTCACTTTAAATCCAACTCATTGTTAGGTTTAAAATTAAACATTAAAGAATATGCGCCTTATACCCAGTACTGTCATTCACACACGAGTTAACTGCTTGTTGAATTTTACTTAAATCAGAGTCCCAGTTCCTTTTGCAATCACTATACAAGCAAGTCAAAATTGAATTTAAGTTTCTTAAATATCTTTCAGATTTGTTACCCTGGGGTTGTACGGGATTGTAAAGTGATTAATTTCACACCCCATTTGAAAAGATTTGCTCTTAACTCCTTTCTGGTGTAGTAAGTAGCGTTGTAGCTCACAATAATTTCCGGCAAACCAAAGTTTAAAAAAATATTACTCTCTAAAGCTTGCAACACCATACCTGAATTTACTTTCTTGAGAGGTACGATCCAATTGTACTTTGTGAAGTCGTCCACCATAATTAAGATGTATTCTATTTTGTCTTGAAGATCTAGGTAGAGGTCCAAATACATCCATGTAGATTTTCTGTAGTGGACGTGTCGAAATGTTTACATGCAGTTCACCACGGTCCCTCCAGTTAGTAGGTTTACTGCTAAGACAAATAGAACACCTTTTAACATTGGACGTTCACAAACTCATTCAGATTAGGATGGTAAAACACCGCTGTAATTTTTCCTTAATGTTTTATTAACTCCAAAATGCCCCCCACTTGGGCTAATCATGATAATAATCAAAGACCGCCTTAAACATAGATTCGGGGAGAACTATTTTAAGGGATTTAGATCTCGAATTTGTATAAAATAAAATTCTTTTTTCTACCCAAAACCCTTTGCGCTCATCATCACTACTAATGTTTTTTAACTGTTCTTGCACAAATTTGTCCTTATTTCTGTTCCAATTCTAAATCTTTGGGTAAGAAAGGATAGAAGTTATTTACATTACAAGTTACATTTACTACACTATTTGTACACACATTTACAGCAGAATTATTTTGACAGTTCTTTCAACACCTCTCCATTAACCTCATCATTGTCATCAAACAGTCGTGACAAACAGTCTGCAGTCACATTATCACTCCCCTTAATGTGCTTTACAGTGAAAGGAATTGATAAAATTGTTTCCACCCATCTACCAAGTTTCCCTAGTTTAGTGTGGTTGCTCAATACCCAAGAAAGTGCGGAGTTATCAGTGTACAAGTTAAACTTCCTTACTTCGAGAAATTCCCCTGAATTTGTTTATTGAGCACACCACTGCCAGAGCCTCCTTGTGGTAAGTACTTAGTTTCTCTTCATTTTCAGTAAATTTTCTCGAGTAATAAGCCACAGGTTTTAAGTTCTTATTGTTATCTTCTTGCAATAAGCAAGCTCCCTATTGCCCTGTCACTCGCATCACACTGCAAGGTGAACTCTTTATTAAAGTCAGGAATAGCTAACACAGGGGGATTAGATATCTTATTCTTTAACTGTACAAACGATTTTTCGCACTCTTCGTTCCACCGGAAGACTGCACCATTTCTTCCTCATAGCGTTCAGAGGAGCCGCTATGTCCGCATAGTTTTCAATAAATTTAGAAAAATAGGACGTCATTCCTATAAACCGCGCAATGTCCTTTTTGTTTTTAGGTCTCCTACACTTTTGAATATTTACAGTTCTTTCTGGGTCAATTTTCAATTTTATTTTCACTCACAATGTGTCCCAGAAAAATTTATTTCCTTGTAACAAAATTTAACTTTATTAACATTTGCTGTCAGGTTATGGTTCCTCAAACAGCGTAAAACTTCCCTTAAGTGGGCATAATGTTCATTTAAACCCTTAGAGTATTATACTATAATATCATCTAAGTATGTTAAAAACACATTTAAATTTTAAGTGTCCAAGCACTGAATTTAAATAAGCAGTTAAAACGCCACTGCCCACAAGATGTCCAAATGGCAGTCTTTTAAATTTATAACTACCGAATGGCACAGAGAAAGTTGTCAAATTTTGGCTTTCATCAGCTAATCTAATTTGATGATAAGCTTTTGATAAGTCTATGATGCTGAAATAGCGGTGACCACTTAAATGCGGGTATAAAGAATGGAGATCCCCAATTGGAAAATTTAAAGCCTCAATCATTATTATTTATTTCCTTATAATTTATCACCAACCTTTCTTTTCCCGGTTCCTTTCCCACCAAAAAGGCCGGACTGGAGTACTCACTTAGGCTTGGCTCGATACCATCATGTTCTTGTAGCTCACCGATGATTTCCTTCATTCTCACCATCTTCAGAGGGTT
This sequence comes from Homalodisca vitripennis, assembly GCF_021130785.1. Classification (NCBI taxonomy): domain Eukaryota; kingdom Metazoa; phylum Arthropoda; class Insecta; order Hemiptera; family Cicadellidae; genus Homalodisca; species Homalodisca vitripennis. Next base: position 9,138 of record NW_025776737.1, read on the forward strand.
AAGTGGATAAGGCCGCAGTTTGACTATACCATCATCCTTTAATTGGATCTTGTACTCGAAATCAAGAGTTTTCCCCAGACGTTCAGAAAAAACTTCAGGAAACTCTTCAATGATTTCTAAAACTTGCTGTGTAGCTTCGGAACTCCCTATCTTATAATTATGATTTATATTTAACACATTAGAACTAGTGTTTTGAATTAAATGCACTGACTTGTTCAAGTTAAAATCGAATCTACACACATTGTTTTTTTTAAATCAATTAACAACCCAGTTGATTTAATGAAGTTAGCCCCTAAAATTCCACATTGTGATAAGTTATTAATTACTACTACATTAACCTTCCAGGATAAGTTGTCAATTTTAATTTGAAGATTTACTTCTCCTAGTACATTTAATTTTTGGTTTCGCAGCGCTAACACATTGTACCTTAGATTCTAACAATTTGTTAACTAAATTCGCTTCCCTTAAATGATTATAAAGTTTCGCACTGATTAAACTTAGTGTACTTCCAGTGTCTAACAAAAATTTCACATTAACTTTGTTTTCTATATTTCACTAGTACACTTGGCAAGGTACTTTGGCTTTCTATGGCGTTTCTGCCACATGTGATTAATATGTCCGGATGTTTTGTTGGGGACTATATTTAAAATCTTTTTGAGTGTCCAGTTTACGGGAAGGGTTAGAATCTAAGCTACCTTTTTCTAAGCCCTCCCCTTTTACAAGTTTTTTGGAATATTGGAGAAACGGGGTGGCCTTTCAACAGGCAATTTAGGTTGATTACTAACCTCATTACCATGCCAAGTTCTACAGTCTCTAGCGTAATGTCCTATTTTCTTACATTTAAAACATACAACTTGATTGTTATGGCCTAATTGAATGTGATTAGTTATAGGCCTACTTTCCCGGTTTGAGGTGCCCTTGTTGAACCATCCTCAACTTATCCGCATACTCAATATTTTGGCACCTTATGCAGATTTCATCCAACTCTTTGAGCGAAGTAGGATTTACCATAAATATCATTTTATTGCGGGTGTCTGGGTTTAAACCTGTTTTAATAATATCTACTACTTCCCTCTCTGACATTGATGTGGCATAATATACTAACCCATTCCTTAACATCCAGTATAAAACCACTCAGGCTTTCATTAAATTTTTGGGGGCGAAGATCTTTTCAAATTTTAATTTCTCGCGATAACAAAGGGGCACAAAGGTAGTTAACAAATTTTCATTGAACAACACTGACGGGTTGTCCATACTCTTTCGCTTCCAAAATTTTTGCCAATAATGGACCTTGGCAATAAGACACGCAAATTTCCAAGATTTCTTGATCAGAACATTTTGTTTCGTTTTTTAATTTTTTAACAACTTTTAAAAACTCCAATAGTTCATTTACTTTTAACCCGTCCGTTACCTTGAACATTCTAAGATACCTTTCAAGTGGGTTAGGTAACTTATTATATAACAATTGAACGATTCTCAGGTACGAAAACATCATTACACATATTAACGGGTATTGGTCCTTTCGTAATATTTTCAAGTGCTACACTTTCATTTTCCGTCTCCAGGTTAGATTCTGATAGCCGGCGTTCTATTTCGCTACATAATTGTTCATCCAATTCTACTGATTTCAATGACTCTTTCTGAGCTACTAAACCCTCAGACATTCTATCAATCTCTTTGATCAAGTTATCCGTTAATTTGAATAGACCTTTCAGGTTGTTCATTCGCCTTATCCAATGAGCAATTTTTACCTGGCACCGCAAAATTTCCAAATTATTAGAACCCTTTATTGCCTTTTCCACTCGAAGAACTGAACACTTCATACATAGCAGCACACTGTTTATATTCCTCATTGCCACTTACTTTACTAGGACCAAATTTAGCTTATTGCCAATAAATGTTGAGAATTACTACCTGTCTCAATAACTTTCTAAGTTTATCTACAGTGCTATCAGTAATTGTTTCCACACCACGGAACCACAGTTTCATAAATTAATTCGTCCTTACTTAAAAAGTCCACTTTGAGAGCCATTTTAGGTTAAATAAATTACTTAACTATCACAACTTAACTAGACAACAACAAGTTCTTGCCAAAGTTTTATAACAGTTTGTATAAGTTTATTAAATATTCACTGGATACTTTACTAGCAGAGTGGCGCAGTCAATATAACGACTTGGATTGTTGATATTAATATTCCAGAGTATTAATATATAAATCATCAATAATACATCCAAGACGATATAAAATATTTTTTGATTAGTAAAGATCCTAGTGAATATTAAGTACAATGTATTACTAAAATTGTTAACTATTAAGTATTATCTGGTTTGTCTAAAATAAAAATCACAGTTCTAAATGAAAACGATGGATTTATTTTTAAACTGGCAAATTAATAAGTTCAACGTTTAAGAATTTTTATCACTCTATTTTCCACAAAGAATTGACAAACCTTTTAGTAAATTTAAAAATTCCTTTGGCAAGAAATAAAAATATAAATTAAATTATCAAACTAAAAATCAGAGCTCTCTTCTAAAATAAAATAATAAAGTTTTAAAATAAATATTAATAAATTACTACTTTTTCAAATCTCAATTAAAGTTATTAACAAAGTTCAATTTTAATTCAATTCTCTTGCAAGCATGAACCTAATGTAACTTGTATGATTCTATTATGCTCTATTGTTCTTCGAGAATAAGTTAGTCAGATTGCTCTGTAGTTTCTATGAATTTAATTTTTTCCTATAAAAAAAGACAACAAAATTAATTTAATATCAGATCAAGATGACTTTTTCAATAAAACGTACAATAAAATTTGGTGCTTACCTCAAAATCACTCGCGGAAAAAAAATTAAGAAATACGGCGCACTGCAATTTAACTTTTACTCACGAAAATAACCAAAAGAAGGGCGAAAATTATGAGCGGGCGCTTAAATACTTCCCTTTCCAATCACCTTTGCAGGACATCCGTGGAGCTCTCACTCATTGGTCCAGCTGTATCCAAACCAGGAGAACAATACTCACAATAAGACAAGTTCTAAACAATTCAAGGCAGTCAACCTGCCTTCCTAACAATTTAAAACTACCAGTGCTAACTTGCCAAAGGATTACATGTTCGATTTTACCCTGACATTTCACAATCTAATCTAAAATTAAGTCCCAATATTTCGATCCCAAACTTTTTATTTATTTTAAGTTTTAATTAAAAAAAATTTATCAATGTAGCTTTAAAAACGCTACATCATCTCAAGAAGTTAACATGTAACTAAAGTTTTGAAGGTAGATTTCTAAAATAAACTATTAAAGTTACGTACCGCCCTCATTAACAAATTTTCATCACTACTTAGTTTGAACTATACAATAAAAACCTCATTAAAAAACACCAAAGTATAAATTAATAAATATTATTAAATAACAGTTATTTGAAACACTAACTTATTATGATTTCTTTCCAATGTTTGATGTATTCAGTTAAAGTAAAACTACATATTATCCAACTGATTAACTTTCATATTTTACCTGGTCTATGTAAAATTATGAAATTGGAGCAAAGGAAACTAGAAAGAAAAATAGGAAATTTATAAACTAGGGAAGTTTATAAGAAAGAGGTTAAAAAGACGTTTCACCAATGTAATAACGAACATATTCTATTCTAGACAAGCAGAATTACAAGATCAGCCCTCAGCCGAGCTTTGTCACACTGGGCGGATGGACTAAACAAGACTTGATAAGATCTATTATTGTTGGTAATTAACACAATCTTTCACTGCCGCAATGAATAATAGTTGAATTATATTTAAAAATATTGCACGTAAGTGGAATGCCAATGTCATAAGACCGTAATGATAAGTTTATGTGATGTAGTACTAACGCTATTAGACATACAGCTTTGGAACCTTTTTTTTAGATTTAGAGTTTTTCCTGCTAGATATTTTCTCAATAACTCAGGATATGGAGGAGATAAGTTAAATTTTTGTCATTATAATTTATTTTTTGTGTAAATGCCTTGCTATGAATATATTGTTTATTTTAAATCATAGCGACGTGGTACTTGCACTATGGTGTTGTCGGTTACTTTAGTCAAAGTTCATGTTCGGATTGCTAGAATTCACTCAATATTTATGTATTGTCTTAAAAATTAAAATGAGCATATTACTGAACATTTGTATTGTCATAGTCTTTGTATTGTTGAGGAAATGAACTTAGATATAGGGTAGGCTTAAAGTTATGTATGAAGCCCAGTGCATATGTAATACGAGCAATTCCGCCCAAAACCTCTCCGCGTACAGCTGAACATTGAGTGAGGGAAATTGTGCAAGCCAATGAGTGCAATTTTGTATTTGTAATTTTAGTTTTTAAAGGCGGTTCATGATGGAATATTCAGTTAGAGTTACTCAACGTACTGAACTTGCCACTAATAAACGAAAAATCAAATTTCCTATGCTAGAACGCTTGGATATGACATTTCTTGAATTTTATAAATATTTAAACATAGAAAATGATGATAAGTTTCAGTATCTCCCCAAGTGACATAGGCTTATACAAGAGCCAGGGAATTTTGTTGCTAGTTTTCCCTCCCCAGGTAGCAAATATTAACAAGGCACTAAATAATCTAAAGCGTAGATTTGTTCGTAGTAAACTGTTAGTTGTGTACTAGTTTAAATAATTGTTCAAGTTTTATACCTATTAATTAAGATTAAGACTGAAACGAGTCTTTAATCTTTGTGACTAACATTGAATCTCAATAGAGACAGGTAAAAATAAAAATTCCTCAACGGTTTTTCGACTAATATAGTAACGTTTTTATATTGCAAGTTTTAGAATTTGGCATTAAAGCAAGTCAAGTACTGACAACGAAAGTAGTTCAGATGAGTTACAGAAATAATATGTTAACGAGCCTATTGCACTTTCTGGAACTTTAAGTAGGAAATGAGGAATGCGTTGATTTAGGCTTTAAGGAATGTAGTTAGGAGTGTAGGCCATATATTTCTAAAATAGAAAAATAGGTAATCAATATAAAAATAAATAAATAAATTGAAGCATCTAAAATGCTGCTTATTAAGCTTGAAATACAGAGTAGGCTATGCATGTTTATTTTTTAAAGACGCACATCAGTGTTTTTATCTTTATACTCTACATTATACTTACGTCGAGCCTTCTCGAACTCAGTCGCCGACAAATACGCTTAACGTGATATTGCCTAAATTTATGCCAAGACAGGAATCTTTTTCAATTTAAATATTGGCATGTAATAAAACAGAAATGCATATTAAACGTTTCCTGGTAGCTAAAATCGAAAATTATTTTATATTTTTACCATCAATAATAATTAGATAATATTAAACTGAGACTGAGATTGTAAGGTACATTTTAAGGTGCAAGTTTGGCGAGTCAATTTGTGAAATGAATATGTAATCCAAATTATAACCCTACAGCTTATAGTATTTGCGTTTGTTTACGTATTCATAACAGATTACGTAACAGGATATCCAGATCAAAATAAAACTGTTTAGGTCGTTGTCTGCTTGCATTAAAAAAATTTAAAAGATGTGTATTTTAATAAAGGTCCAATAACAAAACAATTACAAACAATTAAAAAATTATAGGTTTTTAACTTCCCCTATTTAAACATAATTAACTATATAAAACTGTTGTACAACCGAAAAGATACAATTTTATCGATTACATGATCGCGGCCCTTTGAGGATTTATAAAAGGGTTTTACACAAATATACAAAACTATTTCAATTTGTCTTGATCCATTTAATGTTCTATAATATAACTTCTTTATATATACACATTAAAGTTATAAGGCAGTAGTGCGGCATACCACGGATCACGTAACTAGCTTACCAAAGATTACAATCCAACTTTCAAGTGTGAAGCAAATTCATTTAGGGACCAAGCATAAATGGCACAACGTATGTGGCATATTGTAAAATTTCCTATAATAGATAATCTCCTTATAAAATGTAGTAGAGAAATGTAGCAATCTTAGACTACTGTGAAGAAACATATACGCAGGACAGTGGCAAAGTTTATATATTGAAATGCAAATGAGATTTTCTTCCAGATTACAATCCAAGCCAGACAGGCCGGAAAAAGAGCAATTCAGATACAATGAAATAAAACGCATCACATAATAGAATTTGGTATTGTATTATAAACATTTATAATTTCTAAAATGAATTATAAAACATATTAAAATCTAAAAATAATAAAATATACAGTCATTTCTTTACCTTATATTCATATTATATTTTGTATAAACACCGGTTTATAATTATATCCTATGATCCAAATATACTTATTGTTGATCAATAAACTGAGTATCATCGCGAGTAAATGGGTTGTGCGAGCATAAAAATCATTTTATGGTATTCAATAGAAGATAATATTTTCACGTTTATTTGAAATTCAACACTGAAAATTCAAATACTACTTGAACTGCACACAGATAACATACACTGAAAAATGAAATCACAATAATGGTTTCGTGGATTCAGAGGTATAAGTATGTGTTAGTATGTCGTGTGATGTAAGATATAGTAGCGGAAAATAAAAATACATATACCTATAATATTGAGTTACATGAAACTAATATGTATTGATCTGCTAATGGATTCTTGAACAGACTATAAATTTTTTAATGATTAAAAGTAAAGCAATAACAATTGGTACACCATTATCTGGCCAGGTCCAGTATCCAATACACTTATGGTAAACTATAAAGGTAATCGGGTAAATAATGTATTAATTGGGAAGTGAAGTTAGCAAACAAAAATTAAACTGTAAATAAATTTGGGATAGTAGTGATTGACAATAAATTAGAGTAAGATATTAGTTTTATATTATATGACTAGTGTATAATAAGGTAATAACAAGTAATGAAATAAAGTGGTAACTTTCGTTACCAAAAAGCAAAATGTAGCTTATTTAAAAAAGTGCATACTGTGACGAGTTAGTTGGACTTATCTAATGCTCAATTTTCTTAATTTTACATTTAATGTAGAAAATGGCAAATAGAAAACATTTCTCTGACTCAGTTCGAAGCATGTGGGTGTCATGTAAAAACATAAAAACTGATGATGAATTTTTTTCAATAACTTTACTTTTGATCTCTGTGGAAACTATAAACTGTATAAGAGTGTTCTCTGAGTGTGAAGTCCCACCACTGGATAAAGTGGATCTATAGTGGAACTTGCTCAACGGAATAGTCAAGGGTTCAAGACTACTGAGTAGCCAGTGGTATGTCTTTGGTAAAATGTGCTAGCACTGTTGTTGTGGGTGATACAGATAAAACAATGAATAAATTTCAATTTTATATTAATACAAATAATTAAAACGTGTGACATGTACTTACAAATAGATACAAAAGATCATTGACTAACTAAGATGAGTTTTCCTATAAGTATATTGTTTTGGATGATTAATACTTACCGATCGCAGGCCACTTCTAAAAAATTTACTTCAAAGATTCCAATACTAGGATGAACAATTTCGTCGCCAGCAATTTAGAGCTCGAAGGGGAATTAGACGGACGTAAGACCAGACCACATCATAGACCTCCTCGTCCGTTAGTAACACAGAGGCTTGACCTCCAAAAATTTACGCAGAGATCTTTGTTTCACAGAACTGGAATCCCTCCTCTCTTATATGAAAACCTATAGTATAAGTAATTGAATATGATTATAAGTGTTCTAATCCCTACTGATTGTATACATCGGAAACTTGTGCAACTTAGTTTTGATTGTTGTTCCCAGGGCTGTGTCACTTCAGAATATTTACTGTATATTATGTGAAAAATATGGGACGTCATAACCTAGTCGAGAGGGCTTATTTTATTGTTCGATTGAATCTTTATATTAAAACAAATAACCCGAAATCACAAGGGTATTCCTATATTCCTCTAGGAGGCTAACATTGCTCTTATCCGTGTTAAGATATATATAATGTTTTTTTACGTAACTTTGAACGGAGAACAGTTACGAGTCTCTAGAGTAACATGTGAAATTTGACTTGTAATAATTGTAAGATAAGACTATGTCCCAGGCAGTGTGCCGTGATCATAAAATGTATGTCTTAAGGGAGAGAAGGATATCGTGGGAATTTACCGGGGTAGGTTCTAGGTGGAAAGGTAGTCATCTATGCTGTTACATTTAATATTTTGTGTTATGTACTGATTTAGGAACGTAATCGCCTTGTTAGATGTAATGACTTGGAGATACGGCGCGGATCTTGG